>NC_046156.1:13352626-13655126 GCF_011064425.1 Rattus rattus
TTCTCTCTTGCCCTAGCAAGCCTGATCAATGGCTGTGGCTCTGTTTCTGTGTTACCCATGGCTAAATAGGCAACAGCAGTATATTCCCTTCACCGCCACAGCTTTTCCTTCTTTTGTTCATAATTCTCATAATTTTTTAACTTACTGTGGGAAAAATGTTCTAAATGTCAAGAATTAGTATTCAGGCAACTTAGTATGGATGAAAATAGAGATTTTGTGAGCAAAACTAAATCTACAAGATTTTAATTGGGGTCTGATATCCTTAATCCACACAGTCTGGGCTAACCCACTTCAGAGAAGAGCAGTTTCTCCAAGAACCCAGTTTGGAAGATGATTATATGGTTAATGCAGGATTAAATTTTCTTTCAATTATAAGCCTGAGTTTGGAAAATGGTCTAAGGAGAATGAATGGGGGAGGGAATCCTATACTTGGTTTAAAGTACTTTTAAATATGCTTCCTAATTGCCAGGCTATTTTGCTCCTCGGGCAATCATAGTCTGAATTACTGAGTAAAGCTTCAACTCATCTGATAAAAATAGGTGAGCTTTGGGTAATGAATTCAGATAATGTTTATCTGAGTGTCAGACTCAAAACAAATGGGCGAAAAAGTGTGTTTAACCATTAGTAGGATCTTCTGCTGAAATATTTGCATCTCATGTTACGTGGTGGAAGCCAATTCATTGAAATAAAAGGAGGTTTAGTAATGGGAAAGCACTTGCTAAGCTGTGCCTTTAACTATTTAATAAAATCACTCATTATTTAAATAAAGGTAATTAAAAGTGTAATGCAGTGGAGTTGTTATGGCTTTGTTCAAAGGAGCAAAAAAAAAAATCAGAAAGCAAGAAGAGTTTGGGTTTGTTTGCTTGTTTGTTTGTGGAAAAAGCCAGTACCCTCCCAGGACGGTGTAGACTCCACAGTGAGAGTCCCATCTGTACTTTGAAAATGCTGGAGAGTAAGTCTTTAAATGAAGAGTCCTCTATCGCTTGTTTTCACCGGGGAAAACCTTCGTTTCCTTGAATTAGGGGGTTCCACACCAAGGTTCTGTAAATTAGCTGTGTGGCTGTCATGCCATCCGGAGGCTTTTTCCTGCAGGGAGCCCCACATGGGCAGAAATCAAAGATCTGCACTGGTTCTAATTTTTAAAGTATCTGCTAAAGATAAAAATATTCACATTCTGAAAACACGCTGATTCCTCCTCCTCCCAACCCCCAACAAAAGTAGTAAATATTTCCTTGGCCTCTCAGTCTGAGCCACTTCACGATCTACTCAGGGACGAGTGCCAGACATCCTGTCCCACTGCCCCAGGGAAATTTGTAGAACATATGTTTTGATGGAGTAGATGGACTTTATTAAAAACCCATCCTTGTCCCCGCAACACCAATGAAACAAAAGAGTAGACACACAAGAAAAATGGAACAAAACAAAAAAAACTGGCAAAACTTTTAGATATTCAAAGCCATCAGAGAGAAGGCATGGTGCCCTTCCTGGTTCTTTGCCAACTCGCCGCTGCTATCCCATTCTTCCTCGCACTTCGTCAGCTGAGCGACTTCATCAGCTGAGCGCATCTTTAACAGTGGTACCACTGGGCCAAGAGAAAGAACAGGCCAATCTGGATGTGTGACCGGTAGGGTTGGTTCGCGGAATCTGACAATTCGTTACTTTTATTTGGGCATGTCTATCTGTTTTTCTACAGAAAACAAAATCAAACCCATCAACTCTCCATAAGACACTGTAATTCCTTCTGTAGGGTCGTCCCCTCTCTAGGTCAGGTCAGGAGGGTTTAGCATCTTGTTTTCTAAATAAATCATTTTGATTTTGAGTTTAAAAACCAATGCTCCATGATATGGGATAATTTTGCCTGCAGAGTTGAATTGCTCTGGGCCTGAGGAATCAGAAAGAATTAGTGAAGGATTGACTATTCCTGCCCTGGAACTCAGCCTAAAGTAGGGGCGTTAATGGGGAAATTGCCATTGACTTTGTAATCCCTCATGTGACACTTGTCCTGTGAACAGCTAAGGAGCAAGAGAGTAGACTACACATTTGTCAGAAAGTCTCCACTGTCTCGGTTTTTTTCCCCAAAGGCAGGAACTGTCAGCATTTGCCTCTTCAAGCTAGCCCGTGTTCTGAGCGTACTGTACACATTCCCGGAGGGAATCCTCGAAAGGACGTTTGCATCTTAGAAAAGGAACGGTTTCAGTTGCCTCTTTACAAGCCTCCAAGAGCCCAGGACAGAGATAATGACTGCTAGCAGGGATAATGGGTACCTAAGCTGAGGAACAGAAACACAAGGAGAATGGGTTTTGTCATAAACAATCACGGAGTAAGGCCCTTCTCACAGGTGATTGAACAAAATGAATAACAGAATCGGGTGACTCGGACTCCGATGCTCTCCGCGCATGTAAACTTGTGTTCTGCATTTTAGAATTCATTGAAGATGAAGCTTCTGCTCTGGGAATAAGCCCCCATTAATCAGGTCACTCCTCCAGGTACATTCGGAAGGAGCTGCTTTTGGTGATTAAACCTCACATATTCCATCAGGTAACAGACCGTGCTGTTAACAGCACGTCATCTCTAAAGGCGAAAGAAAGTACTCATCTTAGATGAGGCAGGTTAATGCATGTCAGCCCAAAGTCTGCTCAGAAATCCAAGCGAGAGTAAACTGCCAAGTCCCTTCGATAGCTGGAAACGTCCACGGAGTGCGTACTATGCGCTGAGCGCTGCATGGGATGCCGAGAAGAAACACATTATTACCTGTATTATCCTCTTCTGGTTTACAAGCAATAAAATCGCAAGAGATTCAAGATGGTAAATCCATAACCTGCTATCTGTTAAGACATAGGGACGCTGTAAGAGTTTAAACTGGTGGCCTTATTAGCTGAGAGGCCTGATGAACGATAGGATGCCTATAAGAACCTTAAACAAAGTCTATGTAGCGCGTCGTTACAAAGAGAAGCTAGAAAATAACTAAAGTCTTAGGACTCCACAACCGTACGGTGGAGCTTAGGCACGAGTTCACCTTCTGATCACTTTTCTGGAACAAAGTGGAGGTGAGAACTCCAAGAAACCTCTCAGTAAGTCTGAGTAAAAGTTTAGGGCGGGAAGAGGGGGTGATTGGGGAGGGAGAGTACCCTCATAGAAGGGTGGGAGAAAGAATAGGAGGCTCATGGACAGGGAACCGGGAAAGGGAATAACATTTGAGATGTAAATAAAAAATATCCAATTAAGAAAAGAGAATTTTAAGTCATAAAGTGTTCATTTTTAAAGCAGCAGGCACTCTGACCCAACCATCACTTTCCTCCTTACGGCATAGATGAATCCCAACCCCGGTCCCAAACGCCCTCCCAACTGTAGAAATTATAATCAGACAGGACCTCGGAGATGTTCTTGAGTGAGGACTTCTAAAATATATCTTTCTGTGGCGAATGTAACTCACCTTCGTGTTTTGTAACTATTTCATCTGCTTTAGTGCTTTGTCAACCAACAATGGGATAAAAACCAGTTTAAGGGGAAAAGGCTTCCTCTTTAAGAAAAGAGTTCCAGAACATTTTATGAGATTTCTCTAGCAGACCAACTTGAAATTTGGAGGTAAATAACTCAAATGATGTAAATGTACTAAAAGGAGTTCTCCAGGGAGGGCGGGCTCTTACCTCCTGCCTGCACTACTCTCACAGAGCTGCAGAGGAGGGAAATCTGTGGTTTCAACAGAATTCAAACATTATCGTATCAGATCTGAAAACGTTTATTCATTAAGACTAAAATAAAGGAAAATGTTTTGAAAAATAACAGCCAGTAATTCAAGTCTGGCTGGGCTAGATTTGGGTTCTGGCCACTTTCCTGTGTGTTACCATGAGTATTTACCATGACAACATCTGCATAGAATTACGTACTCACTTCTGAGTGTTTAATGTGCATACTCTTGAGAAACATGTGCCCTGTGGTCTGTTACATATATTTTAAAGACCACATTAAAAGGGTCCGAAGTGGAAAAGATGTTTCTAAAATCTTAAACATGGACGTTTTTCATTTGGAGTTCAGAAATGTGTACCATTGGCTTTAATACATAGAGACCTTGTTACAAAATGTCTGTGGAAACGTGAAGCAAACCCCAAAGTTCCAACTTTAATGTGTGAAGCTAAAGTTATACTTTGAAAATATGAATGTTATAGTTTTGAAAGATGAATTTCTCATAAAAATACATAGTAGAGCCTATGAGGAAGTGCATGTTTTTCACTCGATGGAACCCTGGCGAATTTTAATCAAGCCACAGACAAAGAAGCCTTCCTGTGAATGTCCTCACAGAGTTTTGAAACTTTAAACACAAGCAAACCAAACCTGACACGGGATAGATGTCAGAGAACGGAGCTTCCTGGATATAAAACAGATGGGAGAGTCAAGGAATGGCATCCTCAGTCTGAAGAGTCTGTGTTTGGTTTGGTTTGTTGACACAGGCTCTCACTACATAGCCTTGGCTAGCCTGCAAGTCACTATGGTGATCTCACACTCACAGAGATGTGCCTTATTCTGCATACTGGGATTAAAGACCAGTGCCACTATGCCCAACATAGACAGGCATACACACACACACTAATGTATCTGTGTATGAGAATGAATATGTATACATACATTATACAAATATACATGTATATATACATATACACATATACACATGTATAGATATACATGTATGAGTACAAATATGTATACCTACACACAAACACACCCATGTATATGTATGAGTACAGCAAGTATGAATTCTTACACACACATACATATACATATACATACATTTGTACAGAGACACAAAGAGGACAAAGTAATGCTCTTTCCTTTGGCTTTGGGGCATCCTGATTCAAATGCACTCCTTACAGATATTGGATTCATTTTCAAAGGGGCAAACATTACCCTTTCTCATTGGCACTGTTTGCCACAGAGAGATTTTGTGAGAAGGAATACATGTATTAATAAAACTTTGTTCTTCTCATAGAAGGCTCGTTGCACGGACATAACTAGAGCCGTGCCTAAGCCAATGGTTTAGAGTGAAAGTTTAGCCTTTATATTGTACAGGCTTGACATGTTGCTGCAGAGGGAGGACTGTCACCCTTCATCATTACGCCTTCCTTTGGCCTTTCTTTGATACACTAAAGGCTCTGCTTCACATTGCCTGCATGCCCGTGTGTGTGTGTGTGTGTGTGTGTGTGTGTGTGTGTGTGTGTGTGTGTTCACGTGCGCGTGTGCGCGCACATGCATGTGTTGCTACCATCCTTATTAAAGACTTCAAGACTCAACAAATTCAGCTGAGATCTGAAAGCATGTTTTACTCTGTAAGCAGTCACTTCCTTATTGGATTGAATGAATGAATCCACCCTCCATTCTTATTTCTTAGAGAACGTTTACCAGGGATGCCCTGGCCCTCAACCCCTGCAAATCACCAACAGAGTTCTGTTTCCAGATGTAAACTGGGATCAATTTTCATGACACATTAAAATAAAATAACAAAAGTGGATTTAATTAGGATACAAAAGTTAGGTGAAGAGACACAAATGGGTACTCTATGAAAAACACTTTTATGATTAAATGGCTATGGTTTTAGTAGTGAGCTCTGTTTAAGTAGGAGGGAGTAAGCAGAATAAAGTAAAACTCATGGGTAATCTGGCCATAAAAAGATGGCCCCCAATATTTGTCTAGTCTCCATTTGTACCCAGAGTAATACTGACATGCATTGCAGTCATACAAAGGAAACACAGAATTTAAAGTTAGACTTTTCAACTTGTCTTGGTTTGTTAGACATTATTTTGCATCCTCTCGTTCTCACTTTAGAGTTGAGCTGTACCTCTCCAGAGTAATCCATGAAGGAGAAAATCTACATTCACGCACTCTGCCAAAGTCCTCAACAATACCCAAATTTGATGCTTCCTTCCTGTTTTCCTACTTCTAGTCTTAACAGTGTTGTAAATAGTTTCATTTTCTTGGCCATTACCAGGTAATATCATTGAGGATAATTTCTGACATCTAGACATATACTAAAACATTTAAGAACCATGTTACTTTGAATTTGTTTAACAAACAATAAGATGGAATAGTGCATGATTATAGCTATATGAAATTTCTTCTTTTATAATAATAAAAAATTTTAAAAAGTAGTATTTTGCTTTAGTGGACCATTTTCATGCAAGTAACTTTGATGAAGTGATTTTTATATTCAGGTTATTTATGATTGGAGAATTTTATATCCACAGCATAGTAGGGAAAACATGAAGACTTTGTTTGATGTAGCCATTCAGCCCTTTGTCCCCAAGAGGTTCCCATTTAAACACGGAACATCCAGCATTGTTCCCTCAGGACAATCTATCTCTAGCCTGTGGACAAGAACAAAGTCAGAATTGTTCAGTGGAATTTCACCAGAAACTTCTTTTCCCCCAGTTTTGTTGTCTGCAACTATTGTCCTCAACTTCCCCCTGCCTCTCTTTCTGCTCCATCTCCTTGGTTTATTTCCACTTTCCTTTTAGACCTCCTGAGTCTCCAGAGGCAACGTCAAAGCCATGCTTTCCCAAGCTAGGAGACTTTGAAATTGTCTCCCCTCAATCTGTCCCAGGGAGGACAGCAGAGCTACCTGAAGGGTACTTAGCTCTTCTGCTGAGAAGACAAAGGAGTAGTGGACATGATGTGTTAAAATAGTGACTTTTTGAAATAGTGAAGTGAAGTGTGATAAGCTCTTGGTTGTTCTATTTAGCTTAAAACATATGGAAATACAGAGGCAGGGATGGGATGTCTCACATTTTGGAGATGAGGAAACTGAGAGATGAAGACTTAGGAAAAGGAAATAAGAGTCTCACATTTGGGTATGCTCTACATAAGATATGCATATATATATATATATATATGTGTGTGTGTGTAACACACACAGTGATATATATACATATATAAATATAAATATATATGTGTATATATATATATGTGTATGTATATCACTGAAGAACTCAGTCTGAAGCCATGTTTAGGGATGTATCAGCTTAAATGCTCTTTCAAAATAATTGAACAGAAGTTTTCTCATTTCCAAGTCATTTTTCTGTGTTACTCTTTTTTTCCTTCCAAGCCTTAGTTCACTTCATTAATATTTAATAGAATCAAAATCAATCCCCTATCAGTGCTGCTCCTAACTCCATTATTCACCTAGCCAGGAAGAAATCTTAGCAGTGAGACATATTGCACACCTAGAGCATGTGCAAGGGACCAAAACAAACCATGCATGGGGTCGCATGATGGATGCTACCTTCAAGTATAGCTTTGGGACGTCATTTTTAGAATTATGCTTGTTTTACTAATTCCAAAACAAAGGATGTAGAGAGATGCAGAGAGAGAGGGAGGGACAGGGAGAGATATGAGAGATTGACAGGGCAACAGAGCAAAAACGGGGGTAACAGGTAGGGTGGGAGGGTTCTTAAATTCTGAGAGAATAAATTTCTCTGCAGATGTTGGGAAAAAGTCCCATTTGCCATCAGGACCTCGCTCTGACCCATCCTGGTTCTCTAGTTCTACTCCATATGGTCTGTTGAAAGCTAGTCAGATAGGAAAGAAGGTCCGGGTATCCCAATCCTGTCTCCCTTCTGCTGAGATTTCCAGGGGGCTGCCATGTTCTCTAGATTGGAACATAGATTCTACCTCTTAGTGCTTAGTGTCTCTCTCTCTCTCTCTCTCTCTCTCTCTCTCTCTCTCTCTCTCTCTCTAAATATATATATATGTGTGTGTGTGTGTATGTATATATAATCTATCATCTATCTATCTATCTATCTATCTATCTATCTATCTATCTATCTATCTATCTATCTATCTATCTATCTATCTATCCTACTGTCCATCTATTTACCTCTGCTATTCTTTCTAAAGTCTTACAATATAGGTTTTCCTAAGGGACATTTTTTGCTCAAGTGCTTACCAACCCCACTTAGGTTAACTCTTACAGGAGTAGACAATGCTTCTGAGTGAGTATTAATCTTATAAGGCATGGACAGTTGTATATCCTTGACACTAGGTATTAATGTATCTTAGTGTTCTAGCAGTTAATAAGTATCTTACAGTTTCAGTGTCAGGCTTTTCAAGCTGTGTGGTACAAGAAAAGGTCCCTCTTCAAAAACTCCAAGAACTCGCTCGCTACTTATCATTACCACATACTGTACTTCAAAACAAATTTATATTAAAATCCAAATAGCAATGACATTAAGTGCTATAATATAATACTTAATGGTGGAAACATTCCATAACTGCAAGCTGAGAAAAATAACTACCACTACCACAAAAATAAGATAATTGTAAGAATACAAGTATACCAGAATGCAGACAGCAAGTCTGTAACGCACCCTCAGCACACACATAAGGTAAGAGATCTTAATATCATGCACTTCTAGGAAACAACCAAGTGAGCAAACAGGCATCCTCACGATCTGTCTCTGCTTCCTTTAACGCTATAGAAAAAGAAGTTTAAAAATACCCCTGAAAGAGTTCACCTGTCCAGTAAGTTTAGATAAAGGCTGTTCCTCTTGACCAGAGCCTATGTGTTTTAATGAAATCAATGTTGTAACAAAAAATCTCAGAGTACCAATGATTGAGAAGCAGAAGCCATTTATTTTGGAAGCTGAGGAGAGACCAGCAGTGAGTGCACGAGTAAGGAAGGATATTTTGTCAATAGCTCTGAGAAACTACTCCTGCAAAATTGTTTATGCTTTAAATTTGTTTGAGCCCTTAAAAAATGTATGAGTAGACAACATATTCAAGCACTGTCTTGGGCCAGGCATTTTTTAATATGAACAACCAAACAATCATGCCTGATTTTTTTTTTTTGAAAAATAAATCAAATCATAGGCATACCTTAAAGGAAAATATTTTGGTCTATATTAGGCCTGAATCAGCTGCACCAACACATCTTTCTGTTTTCATGTTTTTATATTTCATATATAATAGAAAACATATAATATATATGTACACTATTATTTTGTCATTATTACATTAACGGCTTTTGTGTGAGAGATAGCATGTATACACACACACACACACACACACACACACACGTATATATATGGAGAGAGAGAGAGAGAGAGTGAGAGAGAGAGAGAGAGAGAGAGAGAGAGAGAGAGAGAGAGAGAGAGAGAATAGATGAATGTATAGATAGGTAGACAGTGTTCTCGTGTGTGGTAGGCGGGAATTTAACAACCGAATCTGAGATAGAAGAGTATCCACAGTATTTCTCAGCACAGTCTCTAGCACAAACCCAGACACACAAATCTAGGAAGAAGAAATCTTTGAGGAGTGCCTCCTTCAGATTAGCCTATACGCCTGTCTATGGAGCACTTTCTTAATTGCCGATTTCTGGAGGAGGACGTGCTGAACGTGGCAAAAGGACCTAGCCAGTTAGTCACATTCCTCCATAGGCTCTGCTTCACTTCCTACTGAGCCCCTGTCCAGGCTTCCCTTGATGATAGATTGTAGCCTGTAAGCCAAATAGATCCTTTCCTCCCCTCCAGATGACAGTTGGTCAGTCTGGGCTGTAGAATAGACAACAGGATAGAATAATTGAGCAACCAGTGAGCAGCAGCCTTCCTCCACAGCCTCTGCCTCAGTTCCTTTCTTGGCTTTTGTCCTTGAAAGACTTCAACACGATAGTTGCAAGCTACAAAACCCCTTTGGTCCCCTCATTGCTTTTGGTCATTGGTGCTTATCACAGAACAGGATGGTGAACTGGGACCTGCAGTCACATTTGCCTGATTCCCTCTTCTCATCCCCTCATCCTCCCTTCTCTCTCATAGGCTCTCCGTCCTCTGCCCTGAGGAGCATTGTTTTAAATTTGCATTTGTTGGGGCTTTTGCATCTGTTGTTTGAACTCTCAATTTAAGTTGAAAATGGTTTTAGCTATTATTTTTATACATATCTATTCTTCTACCTTACTTTAGCTCTCTTATCCTCCAAGAGTTCCACGTGGGTAAAGACCTTCAATTGAACTTACAGGTCATTCAGGGGTTTCAAGCCATCGTTTGCTTTTTATATTTTTGATCCCTGTGCAATAGTCAAATATCTGTTGGTGTGCCCTCAAGATTGTGAATCCTGTCTGTGTAGCGTATTTCCTGCTTTTAATTCCCTTGAAAGAATCATTTTATTTCACACATTGCACTTAGCTCCTTATGTCCAGTTTCACTCTCTGAAGATTTTTCTCATTTCTTCAGCCATCGCGCATGTTTCTTATTTAATGTATTCGAACGTCGTTTTAAGGTTTGTCTGCTAATTGCAGCATCTGTAACTGATTATGTGCCTTTTGCTACGATGTCTTTCCACACAGTAAACCATAAACTTTAGAACGCAAGCTTCATGACCAGCTGGGTCTGTCTTTTTTCAAGAGACAAAATACCCTATACACGTTATACCAGGAGGAGTTGAATTAATAAGCAGAGCACCTAAGCACCGCAAGGTTCACGAGCCACACCGTAAAACAACGCCTATAAATCTACGTACAGCTAAAATCCAAACTAAGTCCAAAACATAAAGATGGCCCCAATGGCAACATATATTTCCGACAACTTGAGTTACAGATATGGAACTCATTCACTCACTTCATTTTAGATTTTTCATACCTGATACCAAGGTGGACGTGGCTTTTGTATGGCCAGGCCCCAGACGGAACAGAGTACACCATGGTAGATTTCCTGAAATGTTAGATGTTTATAAGCTCAAACTTGGAGAGCTGTGGTCATTCTTAGGAATTTTCTAACTGTAAATTTTATGGGTCTTATTTCTAGCAGATCGTGTAATAGTAAGACCATGTAACAACAATTAGAACCCCACCCCCACTCCCACATTTCTCTCTCTCTCTCTCCCCTCTGGAAAACTCAAAGAAAGCAGCACAAACCTCCATGAGAAACCTGTAAATATACCAATTCTAGAAACCAACATAAAAAGCTAATATCCTAAATATACAAAGAACTCAAGAATTTATTCTTCAAAAATCAAAATAACCCAATTAAAAATGGGGCACAAAACTAAACAGAGAATTCTCAACAGAGATATTTAATGGTCGAGAAACAACTAAAGAAATGTTCAATATCTTTAATCATCAGGGAAATACAAATGAGAATGACTCTGAGATTCCACCTCACACCAGCCAGAATGGCAAAGATCAAAACTCAAGTGACAGTACACGCTAGTTAAAATGTTAAAATGTGAAGAGAGAGGAGCACTCCTCCATGACTGGTGGGATTGCAAACCGGTACAATCACTCTGGAAATCAGTCTGGTGGTGGTTCCTCAGAAAATCGGAAATTGCTGTAACTGAAGACCTAGCTTTACCACTCCTGGGAATATACCCAAAAAATGCTCCAACATATAACAAGGCACATGCTTACTATGTTCATGGCAGCCTTATTTGTAATAGCCAGATCCTGAAATCAACCAAGACTTCCCTCAACTGAAGAAGGGATACAGAAAATTTGGTTCATCTACACAATGGAATATTATCTAGCTATGAAAATGAGGACATCACGAATTTTGCAGGCAAATGAATAGAACTAGAAAATATCATCCTGCATGAGGTAACCCAGACCCAAAGCGACATGCATGGTATGTATTCAACTCACTGGGGATGGCATTAGCCGAAATGCCCTATAGTGGGGAGGTGTAACCAGAAGAGACCACCTCCAGAAGATAGACATTGCCCCCAGTTGACCACTCATAACTCTTCAAAAATTTTAAACTCAAGATTTTTCCTGCCTAAAAGAAATTCAGGGACAAAAATGGAACAGAAACTGAAAGAAAGGCCACTCGGTGACCAATCCAACTTGAGATCCATCCCATGGACATATACCAAACCCTGACACTGTGACACCATATTGTATGTATGTACAGATAAGAGTCTGGAATGGCTATTCTCTGAGAGGCTCTACCAATAACTGACTGAGACAAATGCAGATACTCACAACCAACCATTGGATTAAGATCAGGGACCCTTGTGAAAGAGTTAGATGAAGGAGTGATGGAGCTGAAGGGAACTGCAATCCCATAAGAAGAACAAGTGTCAACTAACCTAGACCCCTCAGAACTCACAGGGACTAATCCAAAGACCAAGGAGCAGACATGGGTTGGTTCATGGCCCCAGGTACATGTGTAGCAGAAAACTCTTTTCTGGCTTCGGATGAGATTTAATCTTGTGGAAACTTGATGCCCAGGGACGATGCCTGCTGGTAGGTGTGAAATGAGGGTGGGTGGGCTTTGGAAAAGCACCCTTTCAGAGGCAGGGGTGTGAAGAACTCAGAGAGTGGGACCAGGAAGGGGGTCAACTTTTGAAATGCAAATAAATAATTTACTACTAATAATAAAAGAAAAGAATATACACTCACTGACAGGCTTCAGATTTTCACATTAAGTGACAACGGGCAGCCAACTCCCTGAATTAGTCTCATAAATTGTTGAGTGAATTAGAGAGAAAAGACACATTTTTTAAAAAATGTGCACTAACTACAGCTAGATTTAAAACAAACAAAACAAAAACAAAACAAAACTCTGCATCCAACATAGCTTTCAAAGAACACTACAATTCATGAATATTAGAGCCAGAGGTATAGACCTAAGAAATTTTGACAATAAAAATAAGTTTATCCTGGCTGTATCTAATAATGTGGGTCATCAAATTTTATCATTTTATACCACAGAGTTTCTAAGAATCTTGAGAAATAAGAGGCTGAATTATTTTTGCTTCATTAGAAGAGGGTGTAGTTAATGCTCTAGAATATCAATGATGTAGTTTGTAGCTCTGCATAATTAAAGTCACTCTTACATTAATAAAATAACATAGGAAGAGCCTGCACAAAACGAGGCATAAATATGTTGACATATTTGGTCTTGTTTCAGGCAAGCTTAATTACAAAGGCTCGTGTGTCTGTTCTACCTATGACAATATTTTTCTGTCACTTAGAACTATCAAACCCTACATGCTTTCATGACATTAATGAGAAAAAGCAAGCAAATCAGAAGGGGCCACCAGTGAATACTCAGGACCATGGCCATCTAAATGGTGAATCTGAAAATAGAAGCATATGCAAACAGAGGAGTTTATACCCCGAGATAGGCACCCTCTCACACACACTTACACAAAAGATGTCAGTGCATTAGACTCTGGATGTCTGCTACAGTATAACCCAACAGCAAATGCTGAGGAAATGTATTTCCAATGTTTATCATTAGTGTCAGAGGTAGCAATTGTGATAATGTGACATCCATAGGATTTACAAATTAGAAAACCCAGATGAGTTCCTTCTTTCCCTGTCCCTTATCAACAAGCTATTGAGCCAGTCACTTAACATCTCTGAACTTGTACTATATAAAACCTGAATTAATTATTCATAAGTCACATATTTAGCATGCAGACTAAGAATTAGTTATTTATAGCCCCTTTCTGGCATGTGTTATACTTTTAACTGATCCTGTTTTCTCCTTTTACCTCACAAAATAGTGAAGTTTAGGTGAGTTGGCATATATGAGTATAATTTATATGAAAAAAACAAAAATATAGCTATTTTATCATTTGTTTATTCAAAGTATGTGCATGTGTTTTTAATCTAAAAACAGATAATTGGATTGTAATTCATTTCAAGTTTGGAGTAGAATCAAGGCATGGATTTTTACAGGGAGAAAACAGAAAAGTTCACAGTAGACTTGGACACATTCTTAACCTGCAGCATCCATAGAGAGAATAAGAGGATAGTGAGAAGCATGGTATGGGCAACTTCTAGGATTCTAGTGTTGGTTGGAGTCAGAAGCAGAGTGAACTTTCATCTCTATTTGCTTTAGCAGAAACTATGCAGTCTTTATATTTCCACAAGTAATTTCCAAAAATAGCTCACATTCCACAAAGATTCTGTTTACCTAGTGGGTTGTAAGATTAAAGGAGATCCTACATATGTCAGCTCTCTGTAAGCCATACACTTGCACAACAGAGGAGACTGATGGCTGTCTTCTATACAACTGCTATCAACTGGCACCATGCCCAGCAAACTCCTACCAGCAGGATACAGGTAAACTCTCTTCATACCATAACCTCAGACACAAGGTAGGAAGGACAGGATCTTAAATTACCTGTATTGTATCGTCCGGATAATACGTGTGACTGAAAAATTGCAAAGAGTTAGAAGGAAGGCTGCAGTTACACCAACCGATAACATATGCTAGAACATTCCAAATACTAATTAAGTGTGTTACAAGTATCATCTTACTAATTAATGAACTTACGAAACTGAATAAAATTCTGAAATTCTAATGTTCACTTCTTTGTGACAGTGATGGGAAGCCTGGAATTCTACTAATGATCTCAAACTTATAAAATAATCCATCATGAAAACAATGAACACTTACCAATCAGGGCAGATCTAACATAATCTTAAAGAAAGAGGGTCTCAGCCCTGAGAAAGGTCAAACTAATGTCTACCAAATACACCTCCCTCTTTAATGTTAAATAACTATGATTATCATTTTAATGATAATTAAATAATAGGTCAACCAAATAGTGCACTGTTTTGTGTGTGTGTGCATATATATATATATATATATATATATATATATATATATATATCTCCAGGAATAATCTCTATAGCTTTACATATACACACACAAATGACATTTAACAGATGTGAATAAAAATTTTTAATGACTGACAAAATTAGAAAATATTAACAAAACATGGGAACTTCATGAAAGAAACAAGTAAGAATTTTAGAGTTGAGAAACAAGTGTGTATTTTTTAGAGTGAATTTTAAAACATACTGAGAGCAGCTGTAAAAAGACGGATGATTGAGTAATAGGGAAAAAGAGAATTAAAGCAAATATAGATTTGGCTGAAATGACCTGGGAAACAAATTGAACCATCTAAAGTGAGTCTTGGAATATCACAGCAAATATCAAATGACATTATATGAGCTGCGCAGTGCATATTTCTGCTTAGGAAGTGTGTGTGTGTGTGTGTGTGTGTGTGTGTGTGTGTGTGTGTGTGTGTGTGTGACAGTAAAACATTATTTAATTAATTGTCGACACTATAAATTTAAAATCAGAATGCAAAAGTATATAGTAGGGTTCTGAGAAAGGATTGGAAATGGGGAGATAATGTAAGTATAATTTCCAAATTTTTAAAGAAATAATTCTAGAATCTAAAAAATTGTTGAAGAGAGCAATGCTAATGTGAAAGATTACATAGTGAAGAAACTTAAATGACAAAAGACAAATATACATATTTTAAGAAAAGGAAAACAAGAACAAAAAAAAACCTGGAATTACGAGAAGGCTAAAATTTTTGTTAAGAAAGTAGACAAAAGTACAAATTTCTGAAAGAAAATTTAAGAATGAACACAAAAGGGATAAAAGGAAAATACATTTACTTCACAGATAGTTAAATATTTTATACAAGAATAGTTGTTTAAGCTCTCTAGTGCTGTGATAATACACAATGAGCAATATTAATTATAAATTACAGAGATTTATCTTCAGCTTAAGCTTTCAGGTCACAGTCCTACACTGAGGGAAGTCAGACAAGAACTTGTAGGCAGGAACTGAAGTAGACATCGTAGGGGACCACTTATCAGTATACAGTAATCCATTGTTATAGATTAATGGATTGTATGTTGATGCAGGTTTAAGGTATCATTGGTGTGAATCTTTGCATACTGATACAAAATTAAGAATATTGTTAGCATATTGAATATTTCAACTCTTATATAAATACTATGCCTAAGCAATTCATTTAAAAATACAAGGTTTAGTCCCAGTCCTGAGAGCTGCTCTTGAAAACTAGGGAATGGTTAAAAAAATATAATTAATTGTCAGACAATCAAACTCATAATCATGTCAGATACAAACTCATAATCATGTCAGATACTAGTCCAGACCATCATAGAAATATATATCCCAAGTTGAACAGATAATAAAATTGCTAGGAGCACAATGTTTGCATGTTAAGATATTATATATATATATACATACATACATACATATATATGTGTGTGTGTATGTGTGTGTGTGTATGTGTGTGTGTGTGTGTGTGTATGTATGTGTGTATGGTCTTCAAAAACCTCAAAGACTCATAGAATATGAGATTCAATGTTTTGTTTTATTAATTTAACTACCTTTTAACATTGAGACATATCAGCTCCTGGCAGCACCCTACACAGCTTGAAGGAAAATATGAGCATCAAAAAACCTTCATAAGGAGTTGCTTCAATAATAACAAGCTAGCCACTGGGCAAAGAAAATGCCCACACTTTACCTGCAGACAGATTGCTGTCCACAAAGGACAAATGGTTGCAGGAAAGTCAATTGTCAAGCTCTGCCAAACAGGGTAAGTGAGTCCTTCATAATACCTGCTTCACAAATATCAGTCAGATATACTGGGCCAGAAGGATGCTCTAACATTATAGAGGCCGTTGGGAGTCTGTCTGAGCAGTCAGGTGTCTATCATTTCTATAATTCTTGAAAGCTGCACTTCCTGTCTGTTTAGTTAATATTTATTCCTTCTCATGACTTGTTGGTGTTGAAGACTAAATATTCATAGTGTCACAATTAAATTTAACTTCTAAAAGGACCAAGGAAAATGTTTTAGGGTCTTGGGATAGGTTTTAAGGTTGGTAATTTCATATTATAAAGTTAGAGGATTTAAATGCTTGAAATGATAATAAAAAACAGTTTATACAGAACCCTAAACTCACCAGGATAGAATAGGTAATAGAATAATTTCTCCTGAGTTGTCAAATACAAATACAGTCCTGGACTGGACATTTTTATGTGACTCTTATTTAATAGTTTTCATAATTGTTTCATGATTGTTCCTACTGTATGTCTTTATTAGAAGAGAAAGAGCATTTTTATTTAGGCAAAAAAGGAGAATTGTTGAGGTTTGAATTATTGCTATATATTGTAATGCTAAATTCTGTATCCCCAGGTCTAGTTGCCTCAATGTAATTGAATTATTGTGTGTACCAACTTTTGTTGTGCAACATCTTTGCTCCTTAACTTAAAACTATTGTTTGAATAAAGATGCCTTCAGTCTGTAGTTAGGTGGAAGAATGGTGGGTGAAGTTTTGATTCCCGGGTCTGTGGTCTGAGGCAGAGACCATGAAGAAGAAGATAAAAGGGTATGTGGATTGTGAGTAAATGGTCATGAAAGCCAGCAATTTGGAGTGATAATTTTAATTTTTATATGTAGTCTGAGCTAAGGCCCCTCTAAAAATTTAAGAACAATAGGACCTGACTCAAATGTATCTAAAGTTCTTTATCTTGTTTGGAGATGGATTATGGAGGGGGAGTCAGGGAGTCCAAGTAGATTACTGTGGTTATTCAAGCAAGACAAGGATTTCCTTAGAATAAATGACAATGTGAGATGTAGAGAGGATCATAGAAGTATTGGAAGAAAATTATAAAGTTGGCTGGTGAGGTAGAAATAGATGCATAGAGAAGGTTAAAAGTCAAAGGTAATTATCAGAGATTTGCTCTGTGACCTAACAAGTTAGTAGCATATGTTCAAATAAAACCCAGTATTTTCATAATATAATAATGCCCAAGGTTCAATCCCACAGTGGCACTTTCTCTGTTGAGGTTCTCCTTTTCACAATAATTCTATCTTGAGTCAAGTTGACAAAATCTGCACAGCTCAACAGTAATACTGGATAGTATGATAAAACCACAGTAAAATGTATTATAGCATCTATTAAGACAAGAATGATAAAAAATAATGTTATGGAAAATAACTTTTGGGCAAGAGGCTACATAATATAATATTGTTTCATAGAAGACTATTAAATACAAGAATTTCAACACGCTATCTACTTACAAAATAATGAAAAAAAGAAAGAAAGAAAAGATACCTGGAGCCTGAAATAGAATAAATCAATAAAGGGATACTAAAAGCACTCAGTTAAATTGAACAGAGGAAGCAGAATAAGGCGCACATGCGCACACACACACACACACACACACACACACACACACACACACACAAACAAAAAAAACAAAAGCCAAGATAGTAAACACACTATTAAAACATTAAAACAAACACTATAATAATAAATGCATTAAATAAATAATTCTCATGTACTCCATACAAACCAGAAAGGCAGAAGAAATGGCTCAGCGGTTAAGAGCACTGACTGCTCTTCCAGAGGTCCTGTGTTCAATTCCCAGGAACCACATGGTGGCTCGCATCCATCTGTAATGAGATCCAATGCCCTCTTCTGGTGTGTCTGAAGACAGCTACAGTGTACTCATATATGTAAAGTGAATAAATATATTTTTTTTAAAAATTATTCTCAGGGTAGATTTTGGAAAAGAATGTTCTAAAAAGCAAATGACAAATTCAAAATAAGAAAAACAAATGTTATGGTAAGTAACCTACTATGACTTAGAAGTGTGGAAGAGACTGCTAGGGAAACAGTGCCTGGAGTCAAAGGGCCACATAAGCCACATACACTTGGGTGATAATTTTAATTTTTTATATGTAGTCTGACCTTAGGTAGGCCTCTCTAAAAATTTAAGAAGAACAATGGGACCTGACTCAAGTGTATCTAAAGTTCTATATCTTGTTTGGAGATGGATTATAGAGTAGGAACCAGGGAGTCCGGGTACACTATGGTGGTGATTCAAGCAAGATGAGGTTTTATTTCTCTTAGAATAAGACCCAATATTTTCATTATATAATACTGCAGTATTTTTTAATCTTGCAGATGTATAAGAATATTGAGATGAGCACAGTTTAGGAAAAAGGCATTTTGAGAGGTTAGGATTAGTGATCAACCTCTGGGAGTTATGAACACAGTACTGGTTTTTTTTTTTGTTTTGTTTGTTTTTGTTGTTGTTGTTGTTGTGTTTTGTTTTGTTTTCAAATAATGGAACTACAGAAAAGCAGTAAAGGGAAACATTCAATAATTTTTGTCAGGATCACTTGACTTTTCCACATATTTTCATACCTAAGTTACTGAGGTCCCAAAATCAAATACATGGTCCTTGAAATCCTTTGTGCCAAAATCTTCATGTATGAAACTTACTCCATGATACCAAGCAAGATGGCTTCCTTCCCATAAGCAATGGCTGCCTTCTTTCGTGCTTTAAATGCCATGAGAGAAAACAGAATTATAGTATTAAACCTGTACCCAGAGCCACATAATGTACAGCCAGTTGTAAGAAGGTGATATTAAATGGATTTTTAATGGAGTGGCTTCATCCTGATGGTTCATTTGAGAAAATAGTAGGCCATAAAAAGTGTGGCGATTGGAGCTCCTATTGATTATCCTAAATATTTCCTAAATAAGAACTTACATGACTCTTTTCCCCGGAGGCTGCCCCTGCTATTTAGTACCTGTCTAGATGTTCTATCAGAAGCAGCTGTACACAATGTTAACTACAGTAAAAAGTGGACACATTTCGCTTATGACATGCAGTGTCCTTTTCACCTGTTCTGGAAGACTGATTGAAGGTTGTTCTGATTAGCCAAGTATTTCATTGGAATTTAGTACATTTTCTTCTTCTGCTTCTTCTTCTTCTTCTTCTTATTATTATTATTAATTATTATTATTATTATTATTATTTTCTGCTTCTGTTTCTGTTCTGCTTCTTCTCCTTCTCCTTCTCCTCCTTCTCCTTCCTATTCTTTTTATTGTTATTTTTTAAACAGATATGCTGCAAAGTATTGTATGCAAGAAAATGATGATGAAGGTGACAGTGTGGTAGTAATGGTGGTAGCCAGTATGGTTGGTGGTAGCTCAAATGAGAATCCTTGGTGACCATAGATCAGCCTTATTGGATGACACTAGATTCCAAGCACAAAGATATGCCTTGAACTGTATTATAACAGTTCTGCAAAACACAAATTGCCCCTACAAAGGATAAAAGGAAATAAAGACAAAACCCCATCACTTGTTGGTTGGTAAGACTAATATCGAAATTGTATTCTTACTCCAAAGCATTAACCCTTCACACAGCCTCATTTTATATATCAGGTTCTTGAGGAGTTTTCTTTTACCACTAAATAAGTCATGTTCAAAAATAGGACGTTTTGCAAGTAAATAAAGATACTTTCTATGTAAAACACACGTGAAAATATCTAAGAATTCAGAATCTATAAGTATGAAATCCAAAAGCCAAAAGCTGAATTTAAACATGGTCCAACTATAAGCTGTAAGACTTGGCCATGTCCAGCTTTGGAAGGTACCAACACAGCACATGAGGCATTAAAGTATTGCACCAGGTAACTGTGACAGACTAAGTAAAGAGTAAAAGATGAGCTTCCTGGTCCCTGTGTGGCGCTAGATCCTTGTCTCAGGGTTCCGTGGTTGCCTCAGTCACTAAGTGACTTGGGAATGGACCCATGATTTTATACCTACTCCGCTTCAGTTCTCTACTCTATTTGTAACATGTTCCGAGATTCTCTGCCTAATACAGTCATTTCTCGGAAATTAGCCCCAAGTTTTCATCCTACAGAAACTAAAATTAATCACGAATATCCTCTCTCTCTCTTTCTTTCTCTCTCTCTCTCTCTCTCTCTCTCTCTCTCTCTCTCTCTCTCTCTCTCTCGTTCTCTTAGTTTCCTTTTAAAAATTAAATCACCTATTGAAGGCATAAAATGTAGAGACTATTTAAACAGAATGAGGGCAATATTATAGCCACCTGAGAAATCTTCCTTCTCCTATTATGAAATCAAGTTTCTTCCATGTTCACTATAGTTTGGTCTCAGTCTCAAACCATCAGATCTTAGAAATTTTAGTTTCCAATGAGAAGCTATTTCTTTTTTAAAATTTTATTTAATTTTAACTACAAACAGCACAACGTCTGGAAATTTCCTTTATCTAGTTTGAAGTTCTGTCTGTGAAGTAACCCAGAGTCTGGGACATGACAGAATCTCACATTTCATCATGGATTCTATAGCTCTCCTGGCCTCAGCGTAGAATTTTCAGAGAACAAGATCACTTGCAAATAAGCGTAGCTGAGTGACTTGCTTTACTTGACACTTTTGAGAGGGGAGAGGATGTTTCTTCTGGAGGATCATTTCCTGAAGAGGTTTGATTTCACACTGGTATACTTATGGTAATACTAAATGTTTCACATTTACTTTCATCCATGTATCTTAACCCTGCCTGTCCCCCAGCCCCCAATAATTTACATCATTATCCGCTTGTAGGATACTTACAGGGTTGTTCATTGCTCATTTCATTAATTATTGCACTGGACAATGATTGCTTGTCATTGAGCTCATTTTGTGCAGCTGTGTAACTGAAGAATCTTCTAAACGCAGGTTTGCTGGAGGGAATTGCTGAAGAAAATACGGCCAATCACGTTCGCTTTTGGAAATTTCCTTTTAAACTTCCAAACGTAGAGAACTTTCATTCTCAAATTTCTACATTTGTTTTCCCCTTCATTTCTGAATCAAAGATCATAATTACTAGAACGCTTAAAGTCCCACATGAATTTCTTATGTGCTTGCCTCCCGAGGCTTCATATGCAAAACTTATCTACAGGAATGTATAATATCTCTTCAGATTTATAGGAAATAAAATATTCAGACCCCAAGTAAAAGAACCCCTCATGGCATCTGGGCATGTTCAAGAATCCAATGCAAGCCAGACCATCAACTAACACAGGAAAAGAAATGGCCATTTCTCTCATTTTAGTGCTGAAAATTACTGTTCTAATACACATGTCCAACATCTGAAACCTAGCTGCCATCACATTAGGCGGATACAGAGCACAGTGAACTTGAAGTTTCAGCTGGGCAGATCTTGCTTTCCAGTAGCTGTGAGATGGAAACATGCGTGTAGGGTCAAACCAAACACCCTCCTACGGCAGAAATCTACTCTCAAAAGAGGATCAGAGAGTTTGGTAATGCTGGGAAGGCCCCTGTTCTTTATCAAGCAAGTCTGACATCACACCAGGAAGCTTGGAAAATGAGCAGGAATATTTGGTTCTTCATGAAAAGAGCTACTTCGTGTAGCCTTTGACATGAGATGAGTGTGTGTGTGTGTGTGTGTGTGTGTGTGTGTGTGTGTGTGTGTGTGTGTTGAACATGGAAGAACCAGGTCCACTTAACTCCTGGCTTTCCCATTTACCAGCTGTGAAATTACTTAAGCACTTCAGCAACCATTTAAACACTTGACCCTTGGTTTGCTCAGCTACGCAGTGGAGGACGCTCATGGCTTTTATTTTACATCCTCCAAGGAGATTTGGCGGGGAATAAAGCCACTGACGTATGAGAAAGCATGCTGGATGTTATAAAGCTCTCTCCAGTCGTTAGAGCGGCTCACTGTGGCATTCTTAGGATGTTCTCTCTAGTGTATCAGTGTATCTTCATGGCTTGGATGTAGGTACTGATATTATTTTCATTTTACATCTAAGTATCTTCAGCAAACTTGTGAGTAAAACATGGAAGAGATACCATTTGAACTCAGTTAATCAAATACAGAATAAGATCAGAAAATTAAAAGCAATTATTTAAAACTTTACAGGTCTTTATATTGCCCCAATGTTCAAAGACACCATTTTGCAGCAGTCCATGTTTCCTATATGCTATGAATTATTAGTCTATTACCAATGGAAAAAGGCACTGCTTTAAATCACTAAACTCTGAAGTAGACTTTACTGGAGTATTGTGAATATTTATAAGGCAGACTTGATAAAGGAATTAGACATGAGACTCCATAAATTACTCTGACTTATAATAAGGGACATTTTTTTGAATACCACAAAAACAAATAAAATCAACAAAACTAAGTTTGGGTACAGAAAATTCAGTTCTACTGGCCAAATTTATCATCCTCTTTTATTCCTCACTCCAGTTCTAGAACTTTTACTAACACAGTAGTAGTTCATCTACCAAACACAGTTTAATAATGTATGAACAGTACAGAAGCATCACATGGGAATTTGATCTCTAAGAGAAGAATGATTTACATTGGACAGAGTAGCAAATATTCCCAAAATAAAACTCAGGGAACAAACACTTATTCTTAGAGAACGTTCGGTTGGTCAATGATGGGACTGATGAAAAGCACTTTACTGTGTGTGAGATGCTGCAGCAAGACGTGGAATTGTGATGAAACGGCTGTTTCTCTCTGTCTGCTTTTAGGTATAACTTGAAAAGGTCAAATTGCATTTTTCTATTTCCATTTGAATCTCGTATTTCAATCAAACGCACTGCATTTCCCTAAGCATTGGCGATTCTTTCCTCCCCCCCCCCTTTGGAAACGTTATAGTATTCCATCCCCCAATTCCACCTCACAGGAAGGGCTTCTGATAAGTACAATTGTTCAATAAATCATTTTAAATATCTTCCCTGAGTTATATGTGAACACCATTATGGAAGTCTTGGGGAGTTATTGTATAAAAATCAGGTTTAATCAGAAATTGAATTCACAAACACATGCTTGATAAGAAATAAAAACTTATGGTATGAAGAACAAATGAGGTATGTAAGCTCCTTTGAATTAAAATAAATATTGAAACTTAAGAAGTAAGTTTCTGCTGGAAATTTCAAGCTGAAAATAAATGCCTTTTTGTAGGATACAGAAACTTAATGCAGGTTCAGTATATGAAATCTCAAGGCTTAGTTTTCTTTCTCCTAAAACAAATTATGTATACTTCCAGTTTAGCACAAAAATCAAGATAGCAGCTTGTAGTTTTGAATATAGCACATATTCCCAACTCCAAGTACACCATTAACTCAACCCATGATCCTCACAATTTCTCTATCCTCACGGTGTTTCAGTTTCTTAATTATCAGATACAGGTCTGGCGTGAAAAACTTCCTTCCTTCATGACCCTTAACCAAAACTGGAGGTAAAAAACATGTACAATATTTGAAAATTGCTCTCTGAGGACCACATGGAATTGAATTTTAGGATGTATTAAAAACAATATGCTGTGATTAATAATAATTAGGATAGAATTATAGGAAAATTCAATGCTGTTTATGTAAACCTCAGCACTGAGCCCTGCTTTGGTTTGCATCATTGTGATTGTTATGAAAACCATGCATGGGAAATCCCTATGAATCCTGGGCAAAGAAGGGGTTACTCTTTAGATAGGCACTGTGCAACAGCGTCAGCCACAAGACACACTAAACTGTGGAGATGAGGCGGTGGCCTCGGAGAACTAATTACTCACTAAGGAACCAAAAGCAAGCACTTCACCAGTGTGAGAGTTGCCACACCCAGAGACTGGCGAGAGCATGATGCCCGCTGAGCGAATGACAAGAGAGGGGTGCCCAATGCAACTAGTGTTTCAGACCCAATGGCTCTAAGACACGTGCGCCACATCAGGGCAAGACTTCAACATCTTCAATCCGTTCAGAGAAATCCTTACTGTGAAATATTAGATGACAGTTTGCAAGTCACAACCAACTCTTGCAGTATTTCAAATGTGCTCACGAAGCGTTTGCGGTCCATTTGAAATCTAAATTTGAAAGAATTACCCTGAATATCAGGTGTCAGTCCTGCGTAATAGGGGGCGGGATTCTTAAGGGCGTCTATGGGCGTGTGTCTTCTCCGTATAGCGGGAAACTCAGCAGGTCTTCGCTTAGTGGTAATGTCTGGAGCTTCTGCTTCTGACCAGGATCAGATGTTAGGAAAGGGGCCAGGTTTGGAGTACACCACACAGTGAGACGATATCGGGGCTCAACCTCGCATGTGAACTCCACTACACCTGACTATTACGACTTTCTAACGCTATAGGAGATCGTTTCCACAATCTAAATATAAAACAACTGTCTCTTTTGACCAGGTGTAAAATGATGACATTCTTGAACTGCATACCTCAGTACAATTGAATAGCACAAGGTAAATTATTTCAATGACAGTGGGGTGATGGGATTCTGGTGACAACAATGATGATGATTAAAAAGTAGATAATGACATTTTCTCAAGGGAAATAACTCTTTGATGGTGGCCTTAGGAGTTATTGACATAGGTTTTATTATTACTGAACATGGTCAGTATTGTTCTGAAGCAGAATATGGTAAGGCTCAAGTGACGTAATATAAGATAATTACATCCAAAGCCAGAAGGTTCCCATACACAGCCCAAGAATCCATTCTAAGGATATTCCAGGCCTCTGAATGTATTTCCATCTGTTTGCAAGCACAGCCTTGACCATGGAGTGTGGCCAGGCATTCTGAAAGCACATGTAAACACTGAAGTTCACGAGCATGTGTTTCATGTAAAAGCGATACAATTAGCTTCACCATCTTCTGCAATCTACAGCAATCCTCTCAGCGAGCATGTGCACAATGATGCCACTATTTGATTGCTGTGATTAACTGAAATAAATTTAAAATGTATGGACTAGCCTAGAAAGATGGCTGCACTCATGCGATACCAGACTTGGATGCATGAACATAAAATACTATATTAAAATATCTATCTTAGTGTAGAAATACTGAGACAAAGGACAAGAAGGTTTGCAAAACAAGGGAACAGCATGAGGCAAACTAACCACTACCTAATGTTTTAGTCAGATCGCTTTCCCAGTTATACACACCACAGCCACTGAGGAGTATCCATACCCCAGTTATACCATGCAGGGAATCAATACTGAAAAGAAAGTCTAGCAAACTAAATGGAAAAATGCTGTTTCCATTTTTTATCTTGATAGCAACAACCATATGTTCACATATGTGTATATGTTTGTTTCTGCAAGAAATTTGTTATATTTTCCATTTCCCTTCAGTGAACTGGTTTTGGTTTTGTTTCTCCTTACTTTGTCGAAGATTTCTATCTGTCTGCATTTTCTGTGGTAAGTCCTTGCAGTCAAATCTGCTGCTTCTTCATATTCCCTTCAGCCTGTCAACATTATGTACAAGGTAAGCTCTCTCTCCGAGGATTTTTAAAAAGCATATGCGTGATTTCCACCTCTTAAAGATGTGCATTTTATTCCCAAGTCTTTAATTCACATTGCGAGTGTGGTGAAGAAAAAGTCTATCAGTATATTAATTTTCTCAAATAATATTCTAATTATGGTAATACTGCTTTGGGCTACATTTCCTTTTTCAGACTTGAAATGTCACCTTTATCATGTGAAATGTTATACAGTAAATCACGGTCTTCGCACCTGGTTGAGAATGTGAGCTCTGTAGTCAGACTCAGAGGAAGTTACAGACCCAAGTTGTGACCTTAAGCATTTTATGTCACTAGCTTGTGACTAAGTTTTCCCACCTGAAAAAAATTGAATAATGTGAGGGTGAAAATTACGAAGATAAATTAACACGTGCGAAGCTCCAAGAACAGCATCTGGCGGGTAGCAAAATTCCAGCACACGGTAATCATTGTTTTACAGGGAGAGGTGAAGTGCGACAATACAACTTCGGAGGAGTAACTTTGGGTCATAAGGTCGCTTTGGAGAAAGCCTCATAGTTAGTCAATTCAAAGAAGTATGATCCTGCATTTGCCGTGAAGTTACTCCTGAAGAAATTGCTTTGTTTCTACAGTTAGAGGAATAGACATGAGGCTAAGCATGCAACCATAAGGAAAAAAAAAAAAAACCTCCAAAGAAGAGGGAGCACTACACCCTAGGCAAATGTACTAGAGGGAGCACACCACCCAGGCAATGCTGCTCTAGGGAGCACTCTACTCTGGCAATACCCCTGTAGGGAGCACTCCACCCTAGGGAAATGTACCAGAGGGAACACTCCACCATGGACAATGCTGGAGGGAGCACTCCATCCTGGACAATGCTGCTGGGATGAAGAGTAATGTAGAATTCAAATGTTGGATCAGGAAACAAGACATCATTCTTCACTGTGGCAACACAAATTAATGGATAAAGGCAGGAAGATTACAGTGGACAGAAGTCTAACAAGGTAAGGTTTATTAATGACAAAAACATGACTTATAAAGATCGTAATCACAACTTTCAATATGAAACTTTTGTGGTTTTTTTTAAATGAAAATTATTAGCAGACGAATTCCCTCCATACTACTAAGGCCAAATGAAAATTACTTACAGCTCCTATAAAGATTACATCCGCTAATTTTCTTATAGTATGTATGTATCATAGCAACATCCTTAAATATTTAAGCAACATGGATGAAATTTGGGTTGTCGTTATTTTATCTCATTATCTGTATTTCAGCAGTATTCACGAATTGGGCTAGAGAATGCATGCTACTACCATGGAGGAGTCTGGATTTTTTCCTAGCACCTATGTGGCATTTCACAGCTGTCTGTAAATACCCACATTCTGGGCTTTCTGTCACCCTCTTCTGGCATCTGCATGTGGTGCACATAAATTCAAGCAGATACATGTTCAACTAAAAAGTAAATACATGCATAAATCTTTACCCAAACGTCATTATTATCCTCACATGTCACAACTATTTTAATGAGTGAATTTCATGCCTGGGTATAATTTATATTAGCTCTTCCTGGTATAAACTATACTAGCTGGCATAATTTTGGCACTTACTTTGGAATTTAATTCTGTCATAAAGCTGAATTCCTCTTTTTCGGAAAATCTATTTTTATGCTGGGCTTTTTTGTTAGTAGTTTTCTATTTCTCTAAAGACTCCATTCACAGTAATTGCCTTGCTCCTTCCAATCCTAGTTTGACACACTGCTCTTATTTCGAATCTTCATTAAATAAGTGAGTTCAAGTTTCTTTACTCTAACCCAGGTGCATTTTTGTTTCTATATTTTTTGAGTAAACTTTATTGAAATGTAAAAAAAATGCATCTAGACTTAATAGAATGTAAGGATAGCGAATTGTTTCTGCTCAGGCTTCCTCACCCAGAGATCAACGGGACCCTCCTGAGACACTGCGAGCCCCTATCTAACAGACATTCCGGATTTCTCACATGAGAACTGAGGTAATGCCAAGAGGTTAATGGCATGACACATCTAGAACTCCACCCTGTTCTCTTCCTTTCTGCCTACAAACAAGAAAGTCTGGCTGCTGGATCTTGCTGTGAAATCTGGTCCAACCCAAAGGCTTTGACACAGACGCCCATGTGGTCCCACCAAGTGAGCTCTCACTCCTCTCCCTGGGCATCCCACCACGCTGTCTCAGTTGCATGGATTTGAATTCCCCTCAGCTTCCTTACCACGCCGTTGTCCTTCTCTCTGACTGTCATGGCTTTAATTACTCTTCTTATAAACCAGCTATTCTCAAGTCATCTGTCTTGGTGGATGTTTTGAACTGAACTTCGATGAGCATATGTCCATGCATTTAACATCACAGAGAAGGAAAAGAACACGTCTACAGTCAGGAAAGCACCAGCACTCTGCTTTGTAACCATTCACCTCTGCCTCTGCTCAACACTGCTCAGAGCTGGTTTACGTAATCCTTTTCATGAAAAATCACAGATATAATTAACTACAAGATATCAGATACCACAGATTCAGGGGGAAAGGGGTGTTTTCGTGATCCATCCACATAATTGTATATATTGATGGTCAATTACTTTTTGTTGTGAATAGCATCCTTCCAACTATCCAGTCTCAACCTTCCTAATGCTGTGACCCTTTAATACAGTTCTTCACTTTGTGGTGCCCCCCAGCCATAAGATTACTTCCATTGCTACCTCAAAACTGTAATTTTGCTACATTTATGAATTGGAATGTAAATAACTGATATCAGCAGAGTATCTGATACATAACCACTGTGAAAGGGTTTTTCAATCCACAGGTTGAGAACCACTGAATTATCACACACACACACACACACACACACACACACACACACACACACACACACACACATATATATAATTAGATGCTGAATATTTGTGTTAATCTTCAGAGACCTTAGTTCTCTGTTATAACAGACAGACACACACCAGGAAACAACACGGTGTGGATTTGACACTGGAGCACTTTGGAGATCAGAAGTCCAATGTATTATGTCCTGCAGACCTAACATCAAGATGTTTCATTTCCCACGCCGAGGTTAGCCTTGCGTACTGGGCACTAACCACTCCTCGTGATTTTCATCGCATCTTCTAATCTCTGGCTTTCCTGCTTCCCTTTCCCACCTATAAAGTGTCTCATTTTGCCAGGGTGCATTTCTGCTTAGTTGGTAAATGAGATTTGGGGAGTGAGGTACGTTATGTCGAGTGGAACCTGACTGTCCCTGCCTCTGTCTTATGGAGTAAAGAGTAGTCTACTTTCCTTTCTTTCCTTTCCATTTCTATGATAAGCGTTTTAGTCAAAAGTAACTTGGGAAGCAGAGGGTTTATTTGGCCTTTACTTTTAGGTCATTATCCACTGAGAGAAGGCAGGACAGGAAGGAACACAACACAAGAACCGGGAGACAAAACCCAGCAACAGTTCGTTCCCAGATTCAGGTTTAGCTAACTTTCTTAGCTTTTCTTAACTTTTCTTAGCCACCTGCTTAGCGTTGGTGCTATTGGAAGTGTGCCGGGGCTCCTACTGATGCTATTGGAAGTGTGCCGGGGCTCCTGCTGGTGCAGTCGGAAGTGTACCGGGGATCCTGCCTCAATTAACAGTTAAGACAATCCTAACACAGAGATGCACACAGGCGAGATCTGATCTCGCCAGTTCCTTAAAACAGCGTTCCTCTCAGGAGATTCTAGGTCATGCCAAATTGTCACAGCCAAGGAGGACAGTGAGGTTCCTTTATACGATGTTATTTTTTTTTTCCTCTTTAATTTCTTCCCGCTGCAAATTAGAGTGCTCTCACTTGTACCTAGGTTTACTCAATAATTTAAAGAATTATTGGATGCGGCTTCGGTGAGCACTCTTCAAGGACTGACTCCAACCACCGAGCACTCCAGATCCGCACCTGTGTCTACTTCACAACAGTAACACAGCGATGGGACAGGAACTCCCGCAGCCACTGAAGACGAGAGGCGACCTCGAGAACGGAAAACACGCACTAAACATAACGAAATGAAATGAAAAAGAAACGGGAGATCCTGATTCCCGTTGATACCACAGAATCACCGATCAGCCATGACATCATGCTCACGAATGTGAGCACCGTCTACTTGTAACATATTTTAGACAGGAAAGAGTGAAGCTACATTTACTTAAAGTGACTTTTCAGAGGGGCGGATGTTGTTTGTTGCAGTACAAGGTGTTGAATTCATGGCCCCATAAGTGTCGCATAAGCCTGCTACCACGGAGCTATGGCTGCCTCCAGAGCCGTCATTAAATATTCACTAGGAAAAGTGAGTCTTTTTGTTTTTAACAATTTACTTTTTAGAATTTTAATTAAGTAATCGAGAAATCCCTGTTACATTTTCGATCATATTCACTGTGACCTCAGTCTTCTCCTGGATTTAGTTTCCCATCCTACGTCCTTCCAAATTTGTGTGCTTATTTTATTTTTAAATTCATGGAGTCCCACAAATGCTGCCTATGTGCATTTAGGGGCCATCTTCTGAAGCACATTCGTTCTACTTGGATCCACACCATTTAAAAAAAAAAAAAACTAAACGTCTCTCTCTTCCTATATCTCTCAATTACCAACTGTTCCTCAGATAGAACGTGGAATTCTTGTCCACTCATCTTCTGTATGTTGAGATTTTGTGTGCCCTGAGCCGGTACAGATCTTCATGAATACTGTCACAGCCACTGTGCATTCATATGCGGAATCGCCCCACTGTGTCCGGAAAAGACCGTCTCCTGGATCCTTCCGCCTTACTGTCCTCTACCTCAAAGATCCCAAAGCTTGGGAAGAGCAAGTTAGGTGGGGGTACTGCTGAATCGGGGTTCCGTGCCAGACTGCCAGATCCCACTCCCACTTCTCATCCTTGCATAACAAATTGCTAATGTCCATACTTGGGGAGTTAGGGAACGTTAAATCCATTCCTCAGAGCAGCAGAAAATACCTGAATGGATAGCCAGGACTCATTTGCTGAAAATATGTTGTCAGTGACATGCTGAGACTTTGGTAAGGTTTCTGACGGCTTAAACATCTAAAATACCTTCCTTCTGACCTCACCAGCCACCACTTTTGGTGGACATGAAATTCAAGGCTGAATAATATTGACTGCGTAGACACTAATGCTCTCTTCTGGAATACAGGGTTGATTAGGAGTGTCTACACAAATTTGATTTCAAACCCAGTGGGAAATTATTATCTCCTATGGAAAATTTTAGGACCTTTTAGGGTTTTTTTGTTGTTGATATTTTAGGACTTTTCAAGTATGTGTTTGAATATGACAGATTTTGTTTTGGCTTGTTCTTGTCATTGGCCCAGATACTCAGGGATAGGGCACTAGAGACTCTGTGTGGCTGTACATTGTAGAGACACTGTCTCTCCCTAGTTCTTGGACAGTCTTCTCCATTTTCTCTGTTCTCCATATCTAGTTGTAAGATATTGAACCTTTGGGTTCATTCAAAAGTTCTATGACTTTCTATGTTTTAACTTAACTTTTTTTCCCTCTAAACTTACAAAAATTTAAATATAGGGGTTGTTGCTATTTTTATTTAATTCAACAGTTACATTTTTATAACCTGGCATCTTTTTCTCTTAATATTATAGCTGATTTTCACAGCATGTAATACCGCCCTGATGGGCTATAATATGTTTTACCATGTTAGGCGAATATTAATTAAAGATACTTTTAGTATTATTGATGTAAAGTACTTTCCATTTCTCGTTACCTTGAGAAAACTTATAAAAATCTTTTGATTTGTTTATGAAGCAGTTTATCTTTCATAATTCTAGATGCTATTAAGTATTTTATGACTGTTATTTATTGGTTAAAATAATTGAGGATTAGCTAGCCATGCAGGTGTTTCCTGCTGATACAAGAAATGGATTTCTTCCTCAGACCTTAGTGTGTATCTCCTTAGCGGTTTGTCCAGTCAAAAAATATGAGCGCTGGGTGGTGCGTGGTGATCAGATACTGGGCCCCAAATTATAGAAGGAGGATGATCGTAGCACCCACAATTAGAGGTCTTCTCTCTCCCTGTGTGGCTGTTTAACATTACTATAAGGTAACTTTCAGGTTTGCCTGACAGTAAATCTCATTGATTTAGCTCACTGAGCAGGAAGGTTGGAAGGACAAAGGTGTGTTAGCAGGAGCAGCTATTCCGTAGAGACCCACGGTGAATTCCCAGGATTTGCTTCATTTCTGTTTTCTGTTTTATCGATGTCTCTTAACTCCTGGTTAACAATGGAGTCAGTCTCGCTTGGGGTTCCATTGAAGTAATTTCCACAGCCGTGTTTGTACAATTAAACTACACACTTCCTATCTCAATACCGATTTCCCCCTGTACATGGATTTCAGCCCTATGTTACCCCCCCCCTTCCCTGCCAGGAAATCTATAAAAGACTTTCCCATAAACTTTTTAAAGTAATTCAATTATTGAAACCAATTATATAATTTAAAATAAAAGCTTTTAGAAGCCTGTCAACTTCTTTGATAAGTATAGCATTTGAAGGGATATAGTCTCTTTTCAGTTTATTTAAATGATAATTCTCTAAAAAAGTGTTTTCATTTTGGAAAAGGGAAGATACATTTAATTTAACACAATTGATATCCCCATCCACCCAACCAGACTAAAATGTCTCCCACAGCTTTTATATTTACCTTTCCCCTAAGAAATAGATTTTGCATGTTATGATTAATTCCATAATTAAAAATATACATTAATTTTTTTTTATAAAAATGTTCTTATAAAACACACCTGGAAAGAAGTGAGCAGGAATTAATTCCTAACTCTCTTGCTCCTGATCTGTGTGGGTGCAGTAGCCATTGTGGAACTCAAGACGACATTATCTCTGCCCAGTCAATGATTGAAATCTACGTACATAAACTCCATGTTGCTTTGACTCTCTCTCCTTTCAACCTCTAGTATTTGCAGGGACCATTTCCTCTGAGATCACTACTCTAAAGCAGATCATTTCTGCCCCATCTTCTGTCTGTCCAGTCACCTCCCTTCACGCCTATGCCTCGGACCTTCCATATAACTCTGTGGCCACACACCCTTTCCTCTGCACACGAATTTGGTCTTAAGGCGCATAGATCCTTGAATGGCCTTTATCTCTGTCCTACTCACTTAGCCACTATTCTCTTCTTGGTACTCTCAGTCTACAGCTCATGGTCTGTGATGCTAATACTGTGGGACTCATTTTGAGTGTTTTCACTATAGATACCCATTCTCATTGTCTATTGCTTCCTTTTGCTTGCTGAAAATGGAAGATCGTATCCACCCACCTTGGTGATGAGAAAGAATTTTAACCCTTCTCCTTGCCCACGATGAGTCTACCCCATCATCATGAGGCATGTCCGGAATGTCATCACTTCTCACCTGGGAAGATAAAGGTCATGATTACAAAGAAGGTCCTGATCCATGCTTGACTTGATGCTGCAGATGTCTGTACCAGGCAACATCCCTCCCTCCTCTTCACCACAGCTTAGATAGCCACTCCTTTCCTCAGTGTAGCGTCCAGGATTCCAGTCTTCCTTCAGTCCTCAAGAACTTTACTCTGTCAACTATTATCCCCTTGAGGAAGTCCATTATCTCCTTGAACCCTTATTTATCATTATTTTAAACATATCCAATCATGCCCTATATAAGAACAAGTAACGTTTCTAGGTCCCTATGTGCTTAGCTCTCCCATAGTGTTTTATTTCCCTTCGCTTTGACTCTAATTGTTGATATTATGTGACTCACTCTCTCTACTCTCTGGATTCTCCAATTCACCATTACGTCCTTTATTATACTTCCACCAAAATCACAAGAATAATAAGGTCACCTGGAATGGCTGCTGTTAAACCTGGTCAATTAATTTATTTTTCTTCTTGACACCCATAACACTTAAGGATTGTCAATATTTTCTTTTTTCTTAAAATTCTGCTTATTGGGCCCCTTAGCACACTTATTTTACTGTACAACGATTCTTTTGAGGCTGGCCTCAAACTCTAGATAGTAGAGGATGACCTTGAGTTTCTGATCATTCTTTTTCTACCCTCATTTTGTCCCACCCCTTCACCCATACTACTCCACATGCTGGGATCGTGGGCTGCACCACCTTGCTCAGATTGTACAGTAGCAGGCATTTCCATGTGTGCTAGGCAAGCACCCATCAACTTGATCTTCATCACAAGTAGCGTTTCACTCTCCTTGGTCATTTTCCTGTTCCTGTTGCTTTGGTTCCTATGGAGGCTCATCTCTACATATTTATACCTCTGATACAGGCTGAGTGTCTTTATCAGCTTGGCAATACTTGTTCATGAATTGTGTCTACGGCTTTGCACTCCTACCCTCTCTCCCAGTTTTATGAATCTTTCTAGAAGATATTAACTTTGTCTTACCTGCAACAACATTCCTCCCTTTCCTCCTACACTCTATTTAGATGTATCAGATCTATTCCACTAACACTTCAGGCTCCTGTGTACTTGCTTCAAGAAACTTGATGTTTTTCTTTCTCTTGCAGCTATGGCTCAGTGAACAATAGGAGTATGTCTATAAAGTCGTTTCTCAAACATCCAGAATCAAGTGTGCATACTGTAAACTCTAAGTAAACTTCCGTTTAAATAAATGGAATGGCCGTGTCCTAGCTTGAGGCACTAGGCTAACCTGGACTGTAGGTCTACTTCTTTCTCCACAATACTGAGTCATGTTGACCACAATCTCTTCATTTTACATTTTCTGTAATATTCACGTGGCCTCCTAGCGCCTTCTGTTTTTGCTTCCTCAGTTTTGTTCTTTGTGTTGCTAGAGTCATTGTTCTAAGAACCAAGTCTATTTGTGTCCTTGTTGACTTAATTTTTTCCAGTGGCTGTGCATGGCTTCAGTTAGAGTTCAAACAGCATAGAAGAGAGTCATTTAATGGCCTTCGCTCATACTTTCCTTCTCCCTCACATCTCACTGATTGTTTTCCTCACAACAATTCTGTGTTGGAGCTTGCCGCACCAACCAATCTTACTTCCAGAGACTTGTTTTGTTCTCTTTCACTTCAGGACATTGCCCGTGGCTCTCTGCCTGGAATATCAAAACCTTTTTCCAAGTTGCAGTGTGGTTCTCATGCTTTATGCCTTTCAATGGTTGCTTCCCTCTCACCCTCTGGTCCGGAAAGAGAGCCTTTCTTAGATGCACCATGGTCCTTTATCCTTACCCTCCATACCTTCCACGTGGTGATTTTCTTGAACTGACCCTCTTTCTCATTGAAAGATAAGCTCCTTTGCTGCAAAGGGACATGTTATTTCTGTGTATTTCGTCCTGTGTATTATAGCGCTCCATAAGTACACACGGAATGAATTAATCTCATCCCACTTGGCTCTTTTTCTCTGTATAGTCCGACTCTTACTGATGAAACATCCACTGTTTTGGATTAATTTCTTGCATTTCACTCTCACTTTCCCCATAAGCCAGGGTCACGGAAGATTTGCTTAATGCAGGAAATGAATAGAATAAATGTGTACATAGATTGCATGCCATGGTAATTAAATCATTAGTGCCGAACACTGGCACGGAGCATGGAGCACGTTAACATATGTTTTTATTTGTCAGAAGCAATAAGTAAAGATGAAACCTAGTAATTATAGGCTGCATAAAAAATGAGTTTTCTGGGTGGTCTTCCATAAGTCTTGAGGAAAAGGGAACAAAAGACAAACATTTGCCAGTATTCTCCAGATTTCTACAATAGCTATGCTGAGAACTGTATCCCAACGCTGCATGATTTCTAAGAATCAAGTCAGCAATGCGCTCATGTGCTTCAGACCTGCCTCGACCTTCTCATCCTAGCCTCTCCTCCCTAGTCATCGATTTCCTCCCAGCTCCACTTGCCCCTCCCCTGTTGATAATGGCACTGAAGTTAGGATATGTTGATTCAAAATGAGGAATATTTTATTCATATCAATATAAACATTTTTCATAAATTTTGAATCTATTTGCTATGAAATGCCAAATTACAAGTGCTGGTTTTGTGATGCACAAAAAAAGAAATACTTCGTGTTGACATTTTTCTCTTATATTGAAATCGACTGTCTTGCTTCAAGGACAGCCATTGTTTGATCTCTAAGTGCTTGCTATAGGGCAATATAGTCTCATTCTTTCTTATAAGCAGAAAACAGCAGCTCGCTATACTGATTGCCACTAAGTCAAAGTCTCCTGATGAACATAGTAGACTGGACCACTGATCTGACATAAGCACCTCCATAGTGAGAGAAATAGCCTTCCTTTCAATGTAGGATACCTTCAAGCAATGGATCAATTAATATTCATTTTACAATAAAAAGAATATGATATATGTGTTCCTGGTGAATAGGAGCATATTATCACATAAAATAGGCAAAGGCAGTTAGTCTTAATCAAGTCTAGTCTTGATTGTCCTAACACTAATTCCATTTCTTTGACAGAGGCAAGTCCCCATTTAAATCCCGAAGCCAGGTCTGAGACGATGGCTCAGTAGATACTATTCCGTGATGGCTTCCAAAGGTTTACTTTTGATTTCCATACATATACAACGCCCACATGGCTCTGACTCAGTCACATCACGCACATGCACACGCGCACATGCACAGAGTAATAATACATAGAAAATTAGTCTTTTAGAATGTGACTACTCTTTTGTTTGGCTGGCTAGTGCCGTGGCTTTGAGGATGACCCAAGGTATGGTGAAACTAAGATATAAACTTCATTTACTCAAGGCAAAGTTTATTCCTGGTTTATCCCACAATTTAACAAGTTCTGGCTCTATACGGTATAAATCACGCATGACACCTCTTCCACGACAGCAGTATTAGGGTGTGAGTTGGGACCCCAGGTCTGTCTTAAGGGGGACTGGAAGGTTCTGTGCTGCAGACTTGAGCAGCTGCTTGGTGGTAGTGCCAGCAGCTGTTAGGAAGACATACCTCTCCCCCCAATGTGCTTGCCTTGCTCTCCTGTCCCCGTCGTTGTCAATAGCCAGTCAACATTTATTGATTGTGCAGAGACTTAGGGCTCATTCTTGTGTGTTGAGCTTATCCATCTGCCCTTCTTCTTTCTGCTCACATTGCGTCTCCAGGGGTGGCTTTTGTTTTTATACACATCTTTTGATCTGCCTCCTTTTCCTCACCATATGGCAATTCTGATACATATCTCTTTTGGTTAGGAGTAGATGGGAAACAGGAGAGGTTAGAGAGTCCCGAATGCAAACAAACAAGTGAACAAAAAGATTTAGAGAATGGGAGTGCATGGCTTCATAAATACTGCTCTCTTCAGCGTGATCCAGTCATGGCAACACCCAACCACTGTTTCAAATAAAACTAGTTTTGCTTACAATAATTGTCTCCAAGTCTCTCTTACATGTCACCATTAAACAATTCAACCCAGCATCTTCCCTTCTGACTCCAAAAAAGCAGCTTCTTCCAAGTCAGAAATGAGCTCCACAAAACAGATCTGTGCAGCTCAGGGATGAGCCTTCCCAGCAGCATTGGAAGCCTGTAAGCTCACCTTTTTCATGAAGTACCACCTGGCTTCTGTGACTCAATACTCTTTTCAAATTCTCCCTGTCTATGAAACTGCACCTTTTTCCAGTTCAGTCAACAGCTCTCCACTGGGGCCACCTGACCTAAAAACAGAAGTCCAGGGCTTTCCAACATTCCAACATGTTCCATGTATTCTTAATCCTGCCTAATTGACAGGTAGCTTCTTGCCTTTGGACATTCTTACATGCTCATAGTTGCCAACATTTCTCTCCTGTTGTAATTCATCCTTTTGAGCAGGCGACTTTACTGTCCTCTTGAAAGTTCTACTGGAACCTAGATTCCCTAAAACCAAACGCTCAGAAGAATCCCAACAACGTTATACCACTTGGTTCTCTCACCCTGGGAAGCCACCTCGGCTCTCATCCTCGGAAACCACCTCAGCTCAGCTGTCTGTATCAGAAATGCAGAAATTATCCTTGATTTGTTTCCCTCAGTTCTTGTCTTAGTTAGGATTTTCATTGTTGTGAATAGACACCATGACCAAGGCAACACTTATAAAGGATGACAATTAATTGGAGCCGGCTTACAGTGTCAGAGATTCAGTCCATAATCGTCATGGTGGGAAGCAGACCTAGAGGCAGACTTGGTGCTAAAAGAGCCAAAAGCCCTATGTCTTAATCCAAAGACTTCCTGGAGGAGACTGTTTTCTGCAGTGGGCAGAGCTTAAGTATTGGACTTCAAAGCCCACTCCCACAATGACAATGTGTGTCACTTTCTTCCAACAAAACCACACCTACTCCAACAAGACCACACCTCCTAATAGTGCCACTTCCCATGTGCCCAGCATATTTAGACCACCACAGTTCCTAAATGGATCTCTTCAGTTGTAGGTTGTGTTTACTTCCAGAATAGAAAGAAGTCAGTTGTCCTTGTCCTTATTCACTGTTCATTTCCCAGTATAAATAATGTCATCTACAGTCTGGGATAGCTAGGCAGTTTCCTAAGCAGCCTCTTCTGTTCTATCCCTCTCTATTTTGTTATTAAGGAAGGAGGTTTAATAATCTTTGAAATCTTAGAGCTACCCAGCTCCTTTGACATAGTATCATCCGGCTCTCCTTTTCCTCCTGCCATATGTCCTCTTCTTGGCTTGTCTCTTAGTTCCTTCTAGAACCATCATTCTGCTCCATAAGACTTTTAAGCTTATTCTTTCTCTGAGTTGGTACCTTGATCGAGATGGGTTTTCCTGCAACTTTTGGTACCTTGATTGTACTTCTTCCAAATGTCACTTGCTTCAATAATCTAGTCTAAATTGGTTTTATCTCTTTCTACTTTTAAATAATTTCTTTCAAAGAGCTATCACAACCGTGTTTCAATAGCCATACATTCAGTCAGTGAAGAGTTGTAGAAATGGGAGCAAATTGTTGATCTGACAACAGGGCCCCTGCAGGATTTGCCTTCTCTGTCTTTTAGAAAGAAGATCCTAGTGGTGTGTTCACACTGACACATGTACAGTGTGAATGACAAGTCAGAATAGTCCCTGTGAGAAGCTTGAATCTCTGGTACTAATTATGGAGAACTTTGAGAAAACAGAAGGCAAAATAAGGAGAAAAAGTAGAAGAGAGAGGATGGAATTGTGGTGTGTGGTCAACTTCAGAACTAAAGAGAAAATAAATGTGATGAATATATTTAATCAAACCCAAGGAATCAGCAAAGTGAAGCGTGAGTATGTTTTAATATTCTGGAACATCTGACTGAGTATCTGATGGTATATGTAAAACATCACTCTGCAATAATGCCAACAGTACTGCTTCAAATCAATTTAATCCAGTTGTTCAATCCAAGTTGTACATTCAATTTAGATTAAGATAGATTAGAATTAGGGGAACTCCCTGGGGCTGATTTGGAGGAAATACCACAATTTGGATCATTTCCTGTCTCTAGATGGAGATCTGCTTTAAGTTGCTAAAGGTGCAGGATGATGGAGAGATGGGTGTTTGAATCTGGCACGGGAATGACTAGATAATGTCTCATATCCAGGCTGCACAACCAAGACATTTGGAGGTTGATGCAGCTTAAATGGCAACCTCTTTCTAAGCTAAAGTGGGTTGATCATTCCTCAAGATCTCATACAACAGCATAGGGCTAGGAGAAGCAGTAAGTAGCCCTTTACAAAGAAAACTGAATAAAAATTTGATTTGGGAAATCGGTAATAGATGAAGAGAACCTGGGAAACATGCCCTTACTCAACAAGAGAGATAGTTTCTTTTTAAATTTTGCACCATATAAATAATAAACCAGCCACCACTTTAGGATTAAACACAATAGTGAAACGAAGGCAGAGGCAAGAGGATTTACAGACAGAGAAGACTCATTCCTAGAAGTCAGTCCTAGATCATGCCTATTTTAGAACCCCAGAAAGGAATCAGCCCGTTTATGCCTGACTTGCATTTTACTAATTAAAAAACATCTTACCTGTCGCTATGCCCAATACAAGCATTAGGAAGAAAATCATATCAGGAAGGTTCTGTTCCTACATCAAACTTCAAACTAAAATTAGACAATGACTTCCCAACCCACAAATACTAGAAGCCTGTGAATCGCTGTGAGAAACAAAGGCTTTGACCACCGGCCTTCTTTCTCAATGGTTTATGTTGGAAAAAGCTACAATAGGACAAGCAATGATACAATTGCTCTCCTGTTTGCCAATCAAAAACAACTTGAACTCAACATTCTTCCAAATTGTTTGGTTTAATTTCTTTTTATCAGTGAAGAAAAAAAAACAAAGAAATAGAGAAGTTGGGCTGCATGCACTTAATTTCTCTTTAATAAGCATGTAATGCCTACAATTGACTAATTATAAGACACTGTATAAGTAATATCAATGATAATTATGGTAACAGCAGAAATATTAAATATAATAATACATATTTATAGCATTCCATTGTTGGGTAGGCAGCAATCAAAGTAATCTCAATGTATTTCCTTTTTCAGTCTTTGGGCGATGTGAGCCTCCAACCATGATTGCTAAGCAGGCTGAAGCACAGGGTAAGTGACTTGTCCCAGATCGTATTGCCATTAAATGAAAACGTATTTGAGCAATGATATAATCCTTATTAGAAGTAGGGCTTTTACGAACCTACATAAATTGCCAGATTTTAGAGAACTGTAGAAGAGGATGATGCAAACAAATTTGCATTCATGATGCTTAAAAAGTATTCTGCTCTGTTTAAGCTCAGCCACCAGTAAGAATACTTGCTTACGTTTCTTCACACAATAGAGACGAGGTCTCTGACATGCCATGCATTCCACAATATTTTTCTGACTGTTTGTAATTTATTACCATTTTGTTAGTCACCATAATTGTGTATTTATGTTACTTCAAACCAGTTCTAATTGTCAAACTACATTAAAATGATAGGGGGCATGTGCAACTAACATTTCTGAGTATTTAACATGCTCATCACTAATTTATCCCATAAGAGGATGATGGATATTTCATTTAAGGTTTTAATTATAAGAAAGTTCTTATTCTTCCTTTTTCCATAGACATGCAAAGCATTGTTCACCACTAGGGGCTTAAATCTTCTTAAGACTCGGTAAAAGAGAGATGGTTTTCTATGCTCTCTCTTATTAATTGCTGAATTATGATCTAGAAAATCAGTCTAGAAAACAAAGGATAAGCATGCAAAATTGTCTCATTTTCTAATGATTAATGGAGTAGAGGGATATTTCCTTTAATGGTACTGTGCAGTTATCTTTAAACATGATCTTTCATATTCTAAAAAAAATTCATTTAGCCAAAGGCACATATCAGCAAAAATGAATTTAGAGGGAGACTACTTGTGAACAGAATGGAGATTTGTGAAGAGTGGGAAAGGACAGAGATGGTGACATGGGGAGTGAACACGATAGAAATTGATTGTTTACACGTGTGGATATGCCAGAATGAAATTCATTGTGTATAATTAATGCAGATTAGGGTAAGACATTTCAAAGGAGTATTTCACATGATAACAGACCTAGCTCTCTGTGTCTTTTAAGCTGGCATTGTATATCAGTTTAAAGTTTATGGACTTCATGAAGGCAATGTATTAAAATTTCCCTGAAGTTCCCCTTCCCCTTCAGAAATGCTGGCCGTAGCTTCTCCCACCTCTCTGAGAGTTGATGTGACTGAACCACTTCCACTCACAGAAACATAAACACATGTTGGTCTTCTGCTCACAGAAGCTTTCCAAGTGTCCCTGCCAAATTCACTAACAGAAAACTGAAAAGAAAAATAGCTTAGAAGATCCCACAACACGTTTATGTTGGGAAAACAGGCATGGGGATTAAAGTAGGAGTGGTTAAGATCAGTTAAAGTCAGTTAAAGATCAGTCAGTTAAGATCAGAGAAAGTCAGTCAAGGTTGGTTAAGGTCAGCGAAGTTCAGTTAAGGTTGGTTGAGGTCAGTTACCATCATCCACAAAACAATGTGAAGCAAAAGAAAAGTTTCACACACTAAGAAGTACAGCCAAGTGTTTCTTAAATGGAGGCGACCCAACAGTTTTATAAATATCTGCCTACAGAAATTCTTTTGGCTTGGTTTGGTTTGGTTTGGTTTGGTTCTGGTTTTGTGAGAGAGGGATCTCTGTGAAAGAGTCCTGGCTGTCCTAGAACTTGCTTTGAGGAATATGCTGGTCTGGAACTCATAGAGATCTGCCTGCCTCTGCCTTCCGAGGGCTGGGATAAAAGGCATGTGCCACCTCATACCTCTCAAGGATTTTGGTTGGTTGGTTGTTTGGTTGATGGGGTTTGGTTTGGTTTGGTTTGGTTTGGTTTGGTTTTGGCCTTCTTTTGTTTTGTTGTTTTCTTTACTTGTTTGTTTGTGTTTTCATTTTTCCATGTTGATGGTATTTAATTCCATTCCTTCTAGAAATCCATATAAAAGGTTCATAGCTTTGAAATACCAGTGAAGTTCTTAGAATTTATAAAAATATTGAAGGATGAGTTAGGGTTGGTGGGGTAGGCATTTTTTAAAAGTTAATTTGAAGCTCACTGTTGACAAAGCATCCTTCATGTAACCATACTGACGGTTGGAGCCAAGACCCTAGTCTTTCCTCTGATCTCAGGATTAGAAGCTCCCTCCCAGTGATGACTCTGCGTGAGTTGTACAGTTCAAGGAGCTCACAGGTCAAACTCAGACTCTGGTTTCAACATAACCTCTACTACTTCCAACTACCCCATTTCTACCTAGTTCAGAGTCATGACACCTCAATTCTCTTACATGTAAAGTATCCGTTTCCTTAAAATGATGAATTAGTGAAATAAGGAGGTGAACTAATGAACTAAAGAATAAAGAAGTAAAGAGACGAACTAAAGAAATAAAGAGATAAACTAAAGAAACAAAGAATTGAGCTAAAGAAGTAAAGAGATGAACTAATGAACTAAAGACATGAACTAATGAACTAAAGAGATGAGCTAAAGAAGTAAAGACATGAACTAATGAACTGAAGAGGTGAAACTAATGAGCTAAAGACATAAACTAATGATCTAAAGAGATGAACTAATGAGCTAAATAGAAGAACTAATGAATTAAAGAGTTGAACTAGTGAGTTATAGAGATGAACTAATGAACTAAAGAGGTGAACTAATGAACTAAAGAATAAAGAAGTAAAGAGATGAACTAAAGAAGAAAAGAGATAAACTAAAGAAGCAAAGAATTGAACTAAAGAAGTAATGAGATGAGCTAATGAACTAAAGATATGAACTAAAGAAGAAAAGAGATGCACTAATGAACTAAAGACGCGAACTAATGAGCTAAAGACATGAACTAAAGAGCAAATGAGAGAAAGTACCTGGGCAGAGATGAGTGTGTCTTCATAAATGAGTGTGTCCTCATTGGTGAGTGTGTCCTCATAGGTGAGTGTGTCCTCATAGTTGAGGGTGTCCTCATAGTTGAGTGTGTCCTCATAGATGAGTGCGTCCTTATAGGTGAGTGTGTCCCCATAGTTGACTGTGTCCTTATATAGGTGAGTGTGTCCTTATAGGTGAGTGTGTCCTCATAGGTGAGTGTGTCCTTATAGGTGAATGGGTCCCCATAGGTGAGTGTGTTCTCATAGGTGAGTGTGTCCCCATAGGTGAGTGTGTCCTCATAGGTGAGTGCGTCCTTATATAAGTGAGTCGGCCCCCATAGGTGAGTGTGTTCTTATAGGTGAGTGGGTCCCCATAGGTGAGTATGTCCTAATAGTTGAGTGTGTCCTCATAGGTGAGTGTGTCCCCATAGTTGAGTGTGTCCTTATAGGTGAGTGGGTCCCCATAGGTGAGTGGGTTCCCATAGGTAAGTGTGTCCTCATATGTGAGTGTGTTCTCATAGATGAGCATGTCCTCAAAACACATTGTTTTTCATGTTTCTTCCTCTCTTCATTTTCCTTCAAAATTTGGTGCCCTGGTCTTTGAGTGGCAAATAATACAATGAAAATTTTAAATATATTTATTTCTTGTTATTATATGTGTCTTTCTGTGCATGAGGGAAGAGGTGTATATTTCATGGAGCACATGTACAAGTTAAAGTACAACTTTGTGGCATTGGCTTTCTGTGCAAAGTTTACCAGTGCTCCCAGAGATCAGACTCATGTTGCTAGGCCTGCCTGGCAGGTGTCTTTCCTTTTGAGCTGTCAGGAGAGCCCTAAGTAACAATGTTTTATACCAGATTGTATGTAACAATTTTGATTTATCCACACTGCCTTTAGAGGAGTTACCGGTGTCCCTTTTATGTTTCAGAAAAGTGAGGCTCAGAAAATTCTAACTTATTTTAGACTATTTATTTGGCAATATGTCCTGGGGGTTGATTACACTCTTGTGATGACACCCAGAGCCAGGGACACAAGGATTATCGTGTTGGGTTTCCACAGTCTGTGTGGTCCTGCCGTATCAGAGAAGATGAATAAGAGGATAGTGTAGAGGGCCAGGATAGTAAGAAGCCATTTTGGTATGTAAGGATGTACCTCGTGGGATTATATATTTGAGTGATTTCCCAAGTTGGGACAATGTTTTCTCATGTTGTTGCACCTTTAAAAGGTGAAGCGTAGCTGAAGGAAGTGATATAGAGCGGTATATCCTTGCTTTATTTCCTATCTGGCCTCTATTCCCCAGTCCACAGATATGAGCAAGCCTTTCTACCAGGCTTGTGAATTCAGACTCATCCATCCCCACCCCCTGTTTCCCCATTTCACTATTAAACCAGAAGACAAAGTAAATAAAATCGTCCACCTTCAGTTTCCCCACTGAGGTCACAGTGGCTCGTTAAGTAACTAGTGCAGAGGCCCGCTGGCTATCTTGGTTACACCAGCATAACTCAGGCAACAATGCTTGCTGTTTTTACTCTCACCCGTGTGTGGCATAATTGCAGGAGGAATCTTTCCTCTGCGGCTCGACTCCCTCCCTCATCTCTGAGGACATGTACCCTCAGTTAGGTATATGTTCCTTACAGAGCATCGTGGCTTCACCTCCTTCCCTGCAGTCACCATTCAAGGCTAAGATTCTCCACGAACTTTCCATATTTTAGGCCCTGCGTTATACGTGGAGGACAAAATATGAGCCCCAGGAGGAAAGGAGCTTGAAAAATGGCTGTTCCGGATGGTGAGGCTGGAGTATAAAATGACAGTCCACGAGCAGACATGTGAAATACTGCTGATGCTAGGATAGACATTGAAAATAAAATCCTCAGTGAGGGCTGGAACTGTGGGACCTGCCCGGCGTCAGGGTAGTTCATAAGATAAAAGGTGCAGATTGAGCATGGGCTGATGGAGGTGACAGTAGCATTGAGTAAAGTCCCAATCCAGCTGGATATTTAGACCTGGAGTTGGGTGGCACAGGTCACTTAGACATACACTTAATGACATGAACTGTATTTAGATACCATGTGAATCCAGGAAAAGACATTTACTACATGTCATTTCATCCTTGCACTTGTAAGATATCATGGTAAAATCCACTTAAGGGAGAAAGAGTTTATTTTGTCTCAGAGATCAGCATTGTAGTGTATAAGTCACAGGGTTCAGGGGCTTGGCGCAGTGGGTATCTGTATCTACTGTCAGCAAGCTGAGAACAATGACTGCTTAAGCTCCCTTAGCTCCAGTCCAGGAAACCCCCTAAGTAAGGCTGTCAACCACCACAGTGAAGCCTCCTCCCACCTCCACTAACTTAACTTAGATAAGAACTCATGGGTGAACCTGAAATAGGCAATCCTTCACAGACATCCCCTTGAGGTCTGTGTACACAGAGATTGGAGGTCTTTCCAAGTTTACAGTCAACAACTATCTGTTTTATTGTTGACTGCTGATATGAGGCAGCATGTATGCACCACTCAGAATAGATGGGTGAAGCAGAAAAAGAAAAAGAAAAAAATAGAGTTCATGGGAGGGAAAATCTGGACCAATGGCAGTGCTGAAATTTTAAAACAAAGGGGAAAAAATAAATGTCCCTTCATTGTGGATAGTACATTCATATATGATGAGAATTATGTGTCAATCTACATAGGTGACTCCATAAAAATAAAAACCACAGATCAAGAAAAAGGCCTTAAAATCTATTCATATTATTCCTACAAAAGCCAATGAGTTGTCAGTCTGAGGAGAAAACTTTTATAGATTATTTTTATGAAAGCAAATTTTAAAAAGCAGATGATTATAACTGTAAGAAAATGGGATAAACCCACATATTCAAAATTTCAACTTGTCAATTAACACTATAGAAATTCTGTAGTATTTTTGTCAAATAGTGACATTTTACCACAAAGTGGATCCTTCAAATGCTTTAGAAATATTAGATTGCCTAGCTACATAGTCATTTCTATTAACCATTTCATTACCTTACACATAACATAATTTTTTATTCCTTCAAAACATTACCAAATTTTAAGACAATAGTCATCATAGATGAATTAGTTCTATTCCATTTTGATAATTGGGATACACTGATAGAAAGGTGGTGTTTTGCAGCTTTTTGTCTCTCAGTAATTTAAACAATCTTCTGGTTAGATTTTTGCTTTATAATTAGTTAATTTCGATCTTATAACTTATTCCTGAGAAGGGGGCATCAATCTAATTCAACCTTTGCATGAAGCCTAGTCTTTGAGAGAGATCACAAAGAAAAAGGTTATATAAATGGTTTGAAGACTACTTTCTGTACCGAGAAAGTAAAGTACCACAAAATAATATTGCTAGAGCAGGGAGGAAGTTTACCTTGTAGTCAAAATGAATTTAGAAAATCTTTTGTTGAGGTAAGGGAGTTTTCTCTACTGCAGGACTTTCCACAGACCTTAATGAGTTTGTATTCATGATTTTGACTTTATGGACAATGGGCTTAAATATACCGAACACCAGACAAGAGACAAAATAAATCACAGAGACTGGCACAGGTGTAATGGGGAGGGTCTCATACCTGGAGGAGGGCTTTCCTTAGGTCAGGAAAGAGGAAAGCAGAGATCAGATGAGAATGCTAGCTGAAAGAAAAACAAAAGCTATTTTTACTGAACCCTGTATGTCATTGACTATATTCTTAGAAATACTGTCATGGGAATGTCATTTGCAACCACACTCCTCCTCAGAGGCGAGCCACCTGGTCTGTTGTCTGGGAAGTTTATGTCCGATGTTTGGACAGTGTGCGCTATAGCAGATATTCTCAATAATTACATCTCAGACAAAATGGATCGTACCTGGATGCCAGTGGAACCATAATAGTTAAATCATATTGTTTTGCGACCCCAGTGGACAGCCTGTGCGTAGAAGGGAAGGTTTCCAGGTGTTTCCGAACTCTGACGCTTTCTGATAGATCACTCCTGTGGGGTTTTTCAGAGGATGGCTACACAGCCTTGGCAACCTGCCATGGACACAAAGGCACAGTCAAGGAGAGCTACTAAAGGGAAACGAGTAACACCTGAAAGGCGGTTGACAGTCCTTCATGCAGTATCTTCTTACCTATGAAGTAAATTTCATTATGCTTTTCTCAAAAAGCTGGGTTTATTAAAACAATAACTTGTTTTTCTTAAAATACTTTTCAAATCTCTTCTAAGCTAACCAACTTCATCAGTCCTGTAAATGACGACAAAATCAGCCATTGCAGAGAGAGAAAACATGAGCCGGATCGGAACAGATGATCAATCACGTTCCCAATGCCACAGTATGGGTGTGGAATTTAGAGGACTACCCAGCAGCCCTTGCCACTCTACTCACTACCCCTTCAGCTTAGCCTAAGAAACACCCTAATTTATAATGCAGTTGAAAGTTTCTCTTAAAAATAATCTTTATTTGAAAGAAAAGTCTACATGGCTAATTCTCTTGAAATAATAAAACAATCATAAGACCACATAAAAGCCATCTAAAAAGCTGGGTGAAGAGAAGATCAAAGATGCTTATGGAAGAACACGATAGAAGCCAAGCTTCAGAACTCAGAGCTTCTGTGAGCTCTAATCACTTTGCTGACATTCATAAAATCTTAAACATTTTCCTTCTCCCTTTTTTGATGTATAATATTCAATCAATTGTAATGGAATATAAGTGGACGGTGCTTGTAATGGCCCCTGCTCTTGAAAAGTGAGAGCAGCGAGTGCCTTGCATGCCGCACTGCCGCTCAGAGGAGAAAGCCAGGCTTCCTCTGCATTCGGGTGACAGTCAGAAGATCAGAGATGGCCTGTGACAGAAGCCGTGTTTGTTCCTTTCCTACCAAGCTAACTGAAATGAAGTCAAAGACTACAGAAGTCTCCAGGGTGTGTGTGTGTGTGTGTGTGTGTGTGTGTGTGTGTGTGTGTGTGTGTGTGTGTGATATATATATTATATATACATATTATATATAATATACATATATATTATATATACATATTATATATATAAAATCGATCTCTGTGTGTCTATTTCAGTGGAATTATAAATTATATATCACATATATGTGTATAAAATTATAAGTTCTATATATGAATAATACGTATGAAATGTATGTGTAACAGGTATGAGTGGGACAAGGGTCCTTGCTGTGAATGCCCAGGGAAGATCATTTTCTCAATGGGAGCCATGGGACCTGAATGGAAGGTGGAGCTAAAGCCCCACTGAAGTCCTTGTCTTGGCATTTGCCAGCCCCGAGAGCTAGCATTAGAGGAGACAGCAGATGTGGAGAGTGGATCTGGGGGAGAGGGGACTGTTAGGGGTAGAGGGAAGGGAAGCTGCAGTCAGGGTGTATTGTAGAGAAGAATAAACTAAAATAAAAACCACTCCTTGTGATTAAAACATTTATAAGCCCTTTAAATCCAAGGGTTGGTTATATAGAACCATTTTCTCATTTTTTTCTAGTGCATATTTATAAGCTAAATGCATAAAAGAGGAGCTCGTGGGTGACGGTTTTCAAACAGTTAAGTAACAGTCTCCCGTTGAGAAAACATTTTGTTGCAGCTAAAGGCTTTTAATTCGGAATTCTATAAACCAGGAGAGGAAAGCTTGTGGAAGAATCAGACAGAGAAAGACAGAAGAAAGAAGATTTGAGTGATAGCCTGGGGTATACAAAGTAGCATTCAGCCTAGACAGTTTTCATTGTCTGCCCTTAAATTCAAGGAATCCAAACGAAATACCTGTTATTGAATCCCTAGAAAATTTTCACAAAGAACCTTAGGGTTTTGCAGAGAACAAAGAATCACATCTACTAAATTTCCTTTGTGGAAACATTTCAGTAGCAGAAATAGGGGAAAGGCATCAACATAGTTCCTGTTTTGTTAATAGTTCAGGCAGAAAATATCTGTATTTATATTAGTGAACCTTGAATCCGGACTGAAACCATCCTAAGAGTGTATCTGCCTGGCAAGGCAGACCATGTCTGTAATCCTATAACCGAGAAGAAAAGAGGAAAATTGCTGTGGGTCTGAGATGGCTACAGCTGAGGATCCTGTCTCATAAAACAAACCACTTGGGGCTAGGAGGGCAAATCAGCTAGCAAAGTATGGACACTGCCCATGACTAAGAAACTGGCTTTGGATCCTGCAAACCCTTGTAAAGCAAGGCAGGATCCTTTCATCTCAACCTGCTTGAGGTATCAAGTGGGAAGTAGAGATAGAAGGATATTCCCAAGCTCATGGCCCAGCTAGCCTCTCTTCCACAGCGATGATCAGGAGATGCTGTGGCTAACGAGATGGAAATCTATGTCCTCTGACAGCTACACACAGGCCATGACCCCCGCACAGTGGTACTCACACACAAACAAGCACACACACATTTCAGTTATATGCACAAAACAGCAACTAAACAGCTATATTCTCATTGTCACAGAACACGATTAGTTCAGATTTTGCATGAGATTAAGAAACAGAGGTTGTATAAAGCACGTTGAAGAAGACAGAAATGTAAGTGCTGTGCATTTAATGTGATTACGGAGGATAGGATGAGTATAGTTGAATATAAGGTGTCCTCCCAACACCGTGTGCTGAGGGTTTGATTATTAGTCAGTAGCACTCTTTGGAGGTTATAGATCCCTTAGGAGTTGGAACCCAGGACAGGAAACTTAGTTGTTAGGGTGCGTCCTCTGGATGGGTCTTTGGACCTCTGGTCCCCTCCCTCCTCTCTCCTTTGCTCCTCTGCTGCCATGAAGTCATCAGGCTCCTTAGCCACATGCTCACTCTGTTGGCATTTTCCCTAAAGAAACAAGGCTGTGCCACTGTGGAGTGGATGTTTGGACGTCTGAAGCCACATCAGCCGTCCCTCTTCCCAGGCTAATTTATCTGAGGTATTTTTACTCAGCGGCAACCTGACTACGGCAATTAACACCCCAAGCAGTAGATACCGCTCTGTGTGTCACATGTAATTTCAAAACTGGGTGCTCAGTTCATCTTGATTAAATCCTTTTTGTACCTTTCTAAAGCACCTAACCGAAAAACGTTCCTGTCAAGACTTATTAAAGAAAGGCATTGTTCGCTAAAGAAAGGATCAATCCAGCCAACGATTATTTTTATCCAATATCCCGCGTGAAAAAAAAAAAAAGATCACATAACTATAGGAATTAGACAATTTGGATGATTTGACTCCTACCTGACTCTGGAAACCGTGAAAAGTCAGACTGGCCCCATCACTAAGGCAGCGTGTGAGAGAGACTACATTCTCGGTTCCATGAGTGAGATCCAGACTCTCAGTCCTACATGCACTGTGAGATCACTTGTGGTCCGTTACCGAGCTATAAGGAGAGAATAGTATCTTACTATTAATACTTATTATCATCAGTACAAGTGTTAATGCCTCAGATGTTACTGCACTTAGCACCTATGAATTCTTTGATTATTTAGAGTCTATGGCATTCTCTGAAACAGGAGCTGTCATCTCCATTTTTCTAATGAGGGAATGGAATCAACCCTTACATCATAGGATGGAAAAAATTACCAGGGTTAAGATGCTGCTATCTGTATTCCCTACCATCAGCCACCACACCAAACCATTTTCTTGTGACCATTTTGACTTATCACCTCATAGATTCAGCCAGCAACCCCAGTCACCCTTTGTCATCCTGGCTAACCCAGCAGTGGATTAGCCTATCCTCTGCAGAAATCTATGCTAGCTTCCAGGGACCTCATCTTTAAACATTTTATTTTTCCTGATCTAAAATTGACCCTATGTAATCACTACTTATTATTTTTCTATATCTACCCTTTATGAAATACAGAATAATTCAGATAACCATTTAACTGCACAATTTTTAGGTTATACCTTACTCATAATGATTTCTAGAAAATAGGGGTTTTTCCCTAAAATACTCAGAATATACAGCTCACAGTTCATTCATCTCATGGCTTTCCTGATGTTAGAAACAAATTACCTGTCAAAGATTCCCTTTCTCATGTGTTTAATACATTGTATAATATTGCATATAATTTTGTTTATCTACTTCTGTTAAGTTATACTCTTACTGTGGAAGAAACACCATGACTTTATTTATTGTTTGCTTTCCTAAAACTTATTACAGATCTTGGAATGCAAGAATACTTGATTCAACATGTTGAATTAATAAATTAAGATATTAATTAAAGTAAACATTAGGAAACATCCACATGCTCGCCAGCATCTGCTGTACCTGAGTCTTTGATCTTAGCCATTCTGAATGGTGTGAGGTGGAATCTCAGGGTTGTTTTGATTTGCATTTCCCTGATGACTAAGGATGTTGAACATTTCTTTAGGTGCTTCTCGGCCATTCGAGATTCCTCAGATGAGAATTCTGTTTAGCTCTGTACCCCATTTTTATTTGGCTCTCTGGAGTCTAACTTCTTATTCTTTGTACATTTTGGATATTAATCCTCTATTAGATGTAGGGTTGGTAAAGATCTTTCCCGATCTGTGGGTTCCTGTTTTGTCCTATTGACAGTGTCCTTCACCTTACGGAAGCTTTGTGATTTATGAGGTACCATTTGTCAATTCTTGAACTTAATGTATAAGTCATTGGTGTTCTGTTCAGGAAATTTGCCCCTGTGCCAATGTGTTGGACGCTCTTCCCCACTTTCTTCTCCATTACTTTCAGCGTATCTGGTTTTATATGAGATCTTTGATCCACTTGGACTTGAACTTTGTACAGGGCGATAAGAATGGGTTGATTTGCACTCTTCTACATGCTGACCGCCAGTTGAACCCAGACCATTTGTTAAAAATCTCCTCTCCCAGCCTCCACTGGATGATTTTGGTTCCTTTGTCAAAGATCAAGTGATCATCGGTGTAGGTTCATTTGTGGGTCTTCGATTCTATTCCACTGATCTACCTGTCTGTCTCTGTACCGATACCATACAGTTTGTTTTTGTTTTTTTTTATCACTATTGCTCTGCAGTATAGTATAGTCAGGGATGGTCAGAAGTTCTTTTATTTTTGAGAAAAGTTTTTGATATCTTGGGGATTTTTGTTATTCCAGATAAATTTGAGAATTGCTCTTTCCATCTCTGTGAAGAATTGAGTTGGAATTTTGATGGGGATTGCATTGAATCTGTAGATTGTTTTCAGTAAGATGGCCATTTTTACTATGTAAATCCTGCCAATCCACGAGCATGGGAGATCTTTCCGTCCTCCGTGGTCTTCTTCAATTTCTTTCTTCAGAGACTTGAAGTTCTTGTCATGTAGATCTTTCACTTGCTTAGTTAGTGTCACACCAAGATATTTCACATTGTTTGTGACTATTGTAAATGGTATCACTTCCCTAATTTCTTTCTCAGCCTGTTGATCCTTTGTTTGAGTTAATTTTATATCCGGCCATTTTGCTGAAGTTGTTTATCAGCTGTATGAGTTCTCTCATGGATTTTTTGGGTCACTTATGTATACTACCATAGCATACACAAATAGTGTTATCTTGACATCCTCCTTTCCAATTTGTATCCTTTTGATCTCCTTTTGTTACCTAATTGCTCTGACTCAAACTTCAAGTACTAGGGAGAGAGTTGGAAGCCATGTCATGTCTCTGATTTTAGTGGGATTACTTCAATGTTCTTTCCATTTAGTTTGATGTTGGCTATTGGCTTGCTGTATATTGCTCATATTATATTTAGGTATGGACTTTGAATTCCTATTTTCTCCAATACTTTTAGCATGAAGGGGTGGTATAGAGAAAGGGGAACACTCTTGGGATTGCAAACTGGTACAATCACTCTGGAACGGTTCCTCAGAAAATTGGAAATGGTTCTACCCGAGGACCCAGCTGTACCTTTCCTGGGAATATACCCAAAAGATGCCCCAACATGTAACAAGTAGACATGCTCCACTATGTTCATAGCAGTCTTATTTATAGTAGCCAGAGCTGGAAAGAGCCCAGATGTCCCTCAACAGAGGAATGGATACAGAAAATGTGTTACATTTATACAATGAAATACTAATCAGCTATTAAAAACAATGATTTTATGACATTTGCAGGCAAATGGATGGAACTAGATAATATCATCCTGAGTGAGGTAACCCAATCACAAAGGAAGACACCTGGCATGTACTCACTGATCAGGGGATATTAGCCAAAAAGAAAGCTCAGAATACCCATGATATAGCTCAGAGACCATATGAAACACAAGAAGAAAGAAAATCACACCAAAATGTGGATTCGACTGTACTACTCTGTAGTGAGAAGAGAATAATCTCTGGGAAGTAGAAGAAGAGAAGAATCTGGGGAGGAAAAATGGGGATGACTCAGATATGGGAGGAGATCAGGGAGAAGTACAGAAGGTCAGGAATTTGAAAGTAGGTGTGTAGTAGTAGGGGAGGGGGAACTGGAGGTAGCCACTAGAAAGTCCCAGATGCCAGAGACCCAAGAGATTCCCAGGATCCAACAGGGAGGACTTTAGCCAAAATAAATAAATAAATAAATAAAACAACAACAAAGGGTAGATATACCCTGTAGAGACTATATCCAGTGGATAGGCACTGCACCCACCTCAAAAATAGTAATCCAGAATTTCTCCTGTTAAAAGGAAATGCAGGGACAAAGAGTGGAGCAGAGACTCAAGGGAAGGTCATCTAGAGACTGTCCCACCTAGGGATACATTCCACCTTCAGACACCAAACCCAGACACTATTGCTGATGTCAAGCAGTACTTATTGGGAGGAGCCTGCTGTAGCTGTCCCGTGAAAGGCTTAGCCAGGGCCTGACAGATGCATATGCTCATAGCCAAACATCAGACTGAGCGTGGGGACCCCAATGGGGAAGTTAGGGCAAGTACTTACTGTAGGAGGTGAAGAGGTTTGCAACCCCATAGAAAGAATAACAATATCAACCAACCAGACCCTCCCCCCAGAGCTCCCAATGACTAAACCACCAACGAAAGAATACACATGGGTACCCATGGCTCCAGCTGGATATGTAGCAGAGGGTGGCTTTATCTAGTATCACTAGGAGGAAAGCCCCTTAGTTCTGTGGAGGTTTGGTGTTGTGGATGGGAAATTGGGAAGGGAGTTAACATCTGAAGTGAAAATAAGTAAAAGAACCAATTTAAATAAAGAAAAATGTAGACAGAAAGCATCCACGAAGTTGATATTAAGTAACAGAAACTTCATTCTTTTAAAATAAAATAGTTTGCAGTTCGACTCCATCATTCAATCAATGGAGGATAGGATGGTCAGGAGAGAGAGAGAGAGAGAGAGAGAGAGAGAGAGAGAGAGAGAGAGAGAGAGTTAGAGAGACAGAGATGGAGACAGAGAGAGACAGAGAGAGAGTGTGAGACAGAGAGAGTTAGAGAGACATACATATACAAAGAGAGAGATAATGTGAGTGAAAAGAGATCATAGTTATTTAATCTGGAAGTAGAAGGGCCAGATGCTCCCATATGAAACAGAAGCAGGAGGCTAACCTGAAGGGGGAGAAGGACACAGGATTTTGCACAGCACAAGAACAAGTCAGAACTTACTTCATTGGATTGTGGAACAGCCAACAAGATCCAGACAAAGAAATTCTGTGATTGTGTCTGTAATTTAGTATATGACCTCAAAGGCCAACAAACCCATTACATATGTTTCCAAGTGTGAAAGAAATTCTGAAATAAGTAACTTAGTGAACTCAATGAGGAGACAGAGAGGAAAGTGATTGGCAGGTGGGCCTGGCAAGAAACTGCATAATTTCCCATGAAGTATAACACTTGCAACTGTAGAGGAGTTTGAACCAAGCAATATGGCTTCTCTGACAAGGGATCATACCCAAAGACCTTCTAGGACTTGTGTTCTCACTGGGATGCTGACAGGGTCTGGATTTACAATATGATCTGGCCGGAATACAGACGTGCCCCTAGTACACACCTTTAATCCCAAAAAAATGAAAGTAAGGTGTTAAAGGGCTTTCTAATTGAGGGGCAGACAGAGTGATGAATTAGAGAACGATTTGACAGAAAGAGTCAGAGATAGGATATGCTCAACTCTCCAGAAAACAGACCAGGAAGAATAGTAAAATAGAAGGGTAGTGGAGAGAGAGAGAGAGAGAGAGAGAGAGAGAGAGAGTGAGAGAGAGAGAGAGAGAGAGAGAGAGAGAGAGAGAGACAGAGACAGAGAGAGAGAGAGAGAGAGAGAGAGAGAGAGAGAGGGGGCAGGTTTACTAGAAGAGTTTTACAGAGAAGTGGAGATGAAAAGAGAATGATCCAGAGAATGAGAGGGAGCCAGACGATTAGAACAGACTCCCAGAGTTAGTTTGAGGTCAAGCAGAGCAATTCAGTGAGAAGCTGAGAGAAGCCAGTTTGAATCAGTTCAGAGAAGAGTTTGAGCCAGAACAGCCGAGCTGAACCAGCCAGCCAGAGCTCAGAAAGAACTAGAAAGGGTGACCTTATTCAGCAGTCAGCCTCCAAGACAACAATTACATCTGCCAAAAATATGACACTTTTACATGCAGCAATAAATGACAATACACTCTAGCCATTTATGCATTCTATAAATGTTTATTCTGGGCTAACTCTTCTCGTCTTTACTCAGTTCAGAATTTAGTGTATATATTTGTGTGTGTATATGTGTGTCTGTGTGTGTGCGCGCGCACGCGTGTGTGCACGCACAGGGGGTTTGACTTAAACAGAAGCGAGACTAAGTGAGTTCTATTATAATCAAGGCCAGCTTCACCGGCGCTTGGCCAGTGCACTCACTCACGTGCTGGCTAAGATGAGCCAGGCTCTAGAAGTTTAATATCCTGTGGTTGTCTTAATACATTTCATTTAAAATGTGGGGTTTATCAATGAAATTCAAAGTGACAACGGAGTGTGTGTGAGGAGTGTGGAGCTCAAACTCAGCCCCTTCCCACTCCCTTCCCCACCTCTGCATCTGTTCCCTATGCCCGGTGCTTTGTGGTCTGTGCACTGGTCTTGCCTGGCCTCCATATGACCATCAGAGCATGAGAACAAAGAAACACAGGTAGATGTGCAGCCTGAGTACTGCCTGAGAAGTAGCCGTGTCATACCCGATGTGGCATCCAGAGTGCTGGACACCTCCAATCGAACTTCTATCAGATAGGTCTGAGAAGAGATTATGATTCCATGAGGATTACTTATCTGGGCTCAAAGCATCCCATCAGGGAGAAGACTGGATTACTCTCACATAGTCGAGACCATTCACTCATGCTTTACAGTTGGTTCTAGAAACCATAGATTGGGTACTGTTTATAGAAGAAAAGAGTGATGAATTTGGAAAACCTTCTACAAGCCCACAATTCACTGAAAGTTTAGAGTTCAATGGGTTCCCTAACTTAGGCGGACACTGTCACCGAGGATAGATGAGAGGTATCCATGCATGGAGGAGGGTGAGGAAATTTCCAGAAAGAATAAACAATCTGTGAACACTTCAGATCAAATAAGCCCAGAATATGTTTCAAAAAATAAGAGACGTCGAGAGTGATGGGGGAAGAGAGAGATGGTGACGAGTTAAAAACAGAGGCTGAGAGGGCGAGCCGTACAGCGAGAGGAGTCCGCAACTTGGGAAGGAGCCTGGGCAGCATCAGAAGTGCGAAGGTTCTTTCTCCACTGTTTGCTGTTCTTAAGATCTGTCTCTCCTGCCCTTTACCTGGGGAGTCCATTTTCAACCTTGAAGTGAAGGATGTTACAGTCCTCTCTATAAAATGTCATTTTTATAAAAGAAGCCCATCATTCTTCCCAGCATCCTCCTGGCCTCTGTGCATGATACACAAGAGCCCTTCCTGCCAGCTGTGCAGAGGCTGGCTGTTCTGAAAAGGGCTATCCTCCTGCAGCACAGGATCACAGGGGCTCTCTCCTGATTCACTGCAGCCCCGGCTGTGAGGAACACTGTACTTTTACTTCCTGCCGCCTCTCCCTGGGAGTGTGTGCTGTGCATAACCTGGGAATGGTTCCCAAGAGGGAACCAAAATGCCCCCTCAGAACTACAGCAAAGCATATTTTTCAGAATTGGCATGAAGTGGATTTATTTTTGCCTTAGTAAAGACTTTTTTTATCACACTGACATTTAGTTTATTAGAGCTAAGTTTACAAGACCAGTTTCTGGAGAGCTTTTACCTAAATCAGTTGCCGTTTTATATAGATAAGATGGGAAAAATGCTAAAGAAAGATGGGTTTCCCCTCCGAGCTTCCACAAAATAAAGTCACATTAATTCTTTACCACCATGAAGCCGTCTCCTTAGCCACAGCCTTGAAGGGAAATAGGGTTGCCCAGAAATACATTAATTCTAGGCTTTAAGTTGCACGTTACTCATTCAAATTCTTAGCTTATCTTCTTCAAATTTCTTTGGAAAGACTGAATGCTCATGCTCACCTTCATAGATTTTAATATAATTGATAGATAGTTAAGAAGGCTTTCAGGTGCCTGTGACTTCCTGGTGGTCTAGGATAAAGTGAGTGACCCCTAAGAAACAGGAACACAAACTGACTTTTGTGGCTCTGTAACACACAGCAGCCACATTGCCTATGGATTTCCAGTCTATGCTCAATCAACCCTGTGATGTAAGGCAATGTCCCCTCCAGGACTCAAACAAAATAAATTGAGCTTGAAAGGGTTCAAGGAACTTGCCTACTTTGGTGTATTTACTAGAGAGCTAGGGCTTAAAAGCAGGTATGATTCATTGCAAAAGCCCTTTCTTACTTTTCTGTCTCATGTAAACACAGCATAAACCAAGGAGAAGAAGGGTTCTATGATGGAGGTGTGATTTGCAAGAATAAACCCGTGTCATTTATTTAAAGTCAGTGAAATCAGGGAGACTTTGAATATTTTGCCTCCATGATAAAATATTTGTTGGAAAGCGTTTAGCTAGTAATTCTAATATCTCCATTCAGTTAGCCAATTGTCCCCACTCTGTAGAAGGTATGGCAAAGATCAGTAAATAAATTTAAGAACAATTTCATTTGTTGGACGTCAAACATCATTTTAGATCCAAATTTGGGGTTATCTTGGTTGTGGAAAACAACAGTGCAGTAAGGAAATAATTCAAGGGGGAAGGTGATGGGGCATGGAAAGGGGAAAGAATTAGGGAGGAGAATACAGAGGTTCAAGGTCAAGTATCTCTTCCAACAGATAGGTGAAAACGATTGTATGGCATCAGTGAAGCCATGGGGTTTGATGTGGAATGAAAAGCAAGGTGTGAGTCATGAGGATACGGAAGCCTAGTCCGGAAGTCTCTGAGTAACCCAGGGATTTCTGACATCACACTTCTTCTTCTTCCTCTTCCTCTTCTTCCTCTTCCTCTTCCTCCTCTTCCTCTTGCTCCTCCTCCTCCTATTCCAATCAAACAAAAACAGCTGCTTACCTTATGTGCATGAACCAAGCTATAGGGTGTAGGGAAGAAAACAGCAGAGAGAGAAGTCTAGCACAAGGCAAGAAGCTATAGGGGGTAGGGAAGAAAACAGCAGAGAGAGAAGTCTAGCACAAGGCAAGAAGCTATAGGGGGGTAGGGAAGAAAACAGCAGAGAGAGAAGTCTAGCACAAGGCAAGAAGTGCTTTCTGTTTATTAATTTCTGTATTCCTGCAATAAAAGGGAACAGTACAAAGCATGTCAGACCAGGGAGAGGGGCCTGGGACTTGAGAACGCACTTCTGGGGTCCAAATGAGATACAGATGCCTGTGCTGTGAGTGTACGCATGCTGCACACGCATCTTAAGTCATGGGCAGGTTTCTGTGCAATCCGAATCTCACTGACACTGCAAATTCTGTTAACTTAATCAATTAACAGAATGAATGGAGAAGAACGGGATGAATTTTACGAGGAACAAGGATGAGGTTTACTTTTTGACAGGTGGGAACTTCACTCTGGGCACTTTCCATCGAGCATAAGGGAAAATAAATTCACAAAGGCAAAGGGTGTCCAATCACAGAAATGCAAATGTTCGAAGATACATGAGTTCTGATGTGGAAGATATATTATCATATGTGTGATTTCCTCAGTGAGAGGAAATATCAGATTTATGAATATGCTGTGCTCCATCCCCGTCTGAAGAGAAATGTGAAAAGGAAATATGACTTTGGGCCATGACTTACGTTCTGCATCTCCTAAGAATCTTCAAAAGGGGATTTTCACTACATCACTAAAAGTACCAGTGCTGGGCAGATGGGCAGATGGATGAAGCCCTTGGCTTGCAAGTGGAAGGACTAGAGTTTGTATTTTCACAATCTATATAAATCCCAGAGATGTATGGCTCCCCATCTGTAATTTCAGTATCAGGGGATCCCCACGGCAACATGACTAGCTACGCCAGCTCTGCTGCTTAACTCTGGGTTCAATTGACAGACCATCCTGCCCAATGAATATGATAAAAAGTGACCTAGGATGAGTGCCAGTGTCAACCTCACGCCCTACATACACAGAAACAGACACACACACACACACACACACACACACACACACACATACAGACACACACACATACACACACAAACACATACAAACATATATACACATACACAAACATACATAAACACATATACACACACAAACACATACACAACACACATACAAATATATACACACACATACACACAACACACATACACAAACACATACACACACACAAACACACATACACACACACACACATACACACACACACACACACACTCATACACACACACTCAAACACACACACATACACACCACACACACACACACACAACACACATATACGAACACACACACTCAATCACATACACACACAACATACACACATATACACACACATACACACACACACATACACAAACACACACACACATACACACATACACACACAACATACACACATATACACACACATACACACAACACACATACACAAACACATACACACACACAAACACAGAAACACATATACACATACACAAACACATACACACACATACACAAAAACACACACTAACACATACACACACACACACACACAACACACATACACACAACACACATATACGAACACACACACTCAATCACATACACACACAACATACACACATATACACACACACACACAACACACATACACACAACACACATATACGAACACACACACAAACACAACACACAACACCCAACACACACATATACACACACATACACACACAACACACACAACACACACACACACACACACAAAACACACAAACACACACACACACAACACACACACAACATACACACATATACACACACACACACAACACACATACACAAACACACACACAAACACACACACAACATACACACACATACACACACAACACACATACACATACATATACACTTACACACAGACACACACACTCAGAGAGAGAGATTGAGAGACAGAGACAGAAAGAGACAGAGACAGAGATGAAGACTGAGACAGAGATATACAATGTTAAAATATGGACACACACACCTATACAACACACAGACACAGCCTAGAAAAGAAAAGGGGAGAAAGGGATCAGGATGCTGAGAGAGGATGAAGTGTGTAGACACAATTCATTGCAAACAAATTCAGCACTGTGGGCATGAAGTCTGCTTATTAATTCCTTGCTGCATGACAGAAGTGAGTTAGTATTCTGTCTCCAAGCCTGGGCATCTTCATCTGCAAAATAAGAGGATTAAATCAGATGGTTACTAAGGTTATTTCCAATTTTACAAAATCTATTTAGATAAACAGAGTAACAGTGTTCAATGTACTTAGAAGAAAGGGAAACAGACCAGCCAATTTGACAAGGTCCGTGCAAAAGAATTACTGTTGTGTTATATAAAGAAAAAGATCCTGTCTTTTTAATAAGATGAGAGCAATGGCTGAAATTAATTTCCACAAAGGTTGGGAAGTGGCATGTGTACACAGACAATGAGTAAATTGGTGCTGTAATAGGGTGGCTTAAATGGCAATGGGGAGACAATAAAGGCGAAAGAACACTTTCTCTTCTTTCAGGATATTAAAACTTAACGGAACACGCTTAAAAAGGAATATAAGTCTCAAAGCAAAGCCTAAATCCGCCACTCTGCTTTGCAACTGCTAGTAATGTCATCCAGTACACCTATGACCTCTGTCACCTTTATTAACACGTCCCCACAGAATTCAGCAAAACACTGTAGCTGCAAGCATTTTTTGTAACAAAGTGATATTATGCTTAAGCTGTGGCCGAAGAAGCAATTTTATTGAAAGGCGACAGAAGAGGAGGAGGAGGAGGAGGAAGAGGAAGAAGATGAGGAAGAGGAGGAGGAGGAGGAGGAGGAGGAGGAGGAGGAGGAGGAAGAGGAGGAAAGGAAGAAGGAAAGGAAGGAAGAAAAGGCTACATAAAGGGAGCCAAGCAATGCCAGATTGAGAAATGCCTTTCTGTCTGTTCCTCCAGATGCAATGGCTACAGCTATAATGCCTATGTAAGGCTGTCTGTGAGTTCAGAGAAGGAAGCCTCATTGTAAGCATGCACCATCAGAAGGAAACTAGAATCTAATAATACATTTGTATCTTCAGAGTTGCTTTGCGTGGCTTCTCTTCAAACGTCTTTTTCGTAAAGGAAAAATAAAATGTCGATTGAACTAAGCCGTAGTTGTTTCTGCTATCCTGTCTTCCCTTGCTGATGTACAGTCAAAGTTTGATCCAAATGTGAGCTTTTGAATGTGAAAGGATCCAAGCAACCATGTCAAATAGGGCAGTGGTGTGGACGCAGAGTAGTAGAGAAGCTTCCTTTCCATAACATATGTGTACAAAATGCCTACTCCCGTCACCACCTGCTGTATATCAAAAGGACAACTGTATGCTGACAAAGTTTATACCACAACTGAAAAGGAGCTAAAGACACATGGGATAATGATGTGGGCTGTCAGCAAATTCCTAAAGCTAGTGATGAATTCAAGGTAGATCTTCTAGCAAAGTACTCTTGGGGCTGAGACCGAAAGCCATAAACCTGGTAAGAGGGATACTCTGTGCCTGTAACCTGCAATCCCAGTTGAGTAAGAGTCTGGTAATCTGGAAACCCTCAGGGCTGCAAGAGGCCAGCTGCTTTTTCCTCAAGTTGAATCAGTTAAAAGAAGGCTCTGAAAATTCTAGTCTTAACAATAAATACATTGGTCCCATGCCATACAAAAGCTGTTAGCCTGCTGGTGAGGACAGTGCTTTATCTTATGTGTCCTGAGCACAGCAGACAGCAGCAGGACATCATTTGGAAGAGAGGATGCACAGGTCTATAAATAAAAGGCCAGGCTCCTCAAAGCTTAAAAATCCCATTCATCTAAGATGTTTGGCTTGGTTGACTCACATTTGGAAATGACCAAAAGGCAGTTGTCACAGAAGCCCACCATATTTTGAAGGATAGCATATGTTTCAAGACCTCAGAGTTCAAGGCTCGTGAGCTCATATTGTCTGGAAGTAGTTTGCAACATATGCATGACTTTTAGGGAAGACACGTTTGTGTTTATTAAGATGCAGGCAAAGAGGATAATAGGAAAGGCAGATGCTCCTAAGAGTGAAAGTCAAGGTCCATGGAGGAAAATGAACAACTGAATTCTTGTTGAAGGGCAGGGACTAAGATTACAAGGGGCCATGCTGTCTCCACAGCGAGGCCAAGAGGTCTCACAACTTCTGCACAAGATCCAATGCTCACTCATATCTTCCTGCTGACAGAATATCTTTATGTTTACCCCATATTGCCATACTCTCTAAATTAAACGTCCCCAGGCACATGCTGATGATGAACCACAAGAGGCCGAGGCAGGCTTGTTTAAGGCCTCTGTGTACTGCTCTTCTTGCAATGGTTGAAGATGTATCCTGTGTATTGCCATCTAAGTTGGCGGACTGAAGGAAAGGGTTGACCATCAGACAGAGAGTGTACATAAGCACGCTGCAGCATGTGGGAAGGTGCTTAAGAACACCCTGAGGCTCTTCCACACAGAGCAGCAGGGGTCAAAGGCACACTCATTGTCAATTTGTCTGTCCATCTTAAGCATAGTAGAACACAGAGAATATTCCTCTGACGTCCTTTAGCAACTGAAAGCTTAGGGGAGACATGAACAGAGGCTTTAAATATCCATTTTGGACCTCTTGTGGTTCACCATCAGAACATGCACAGTTCCTACTAATTAGAATGGGCACCACAAAGCAGGGACTAAGGATTCCAGTGCTCAACCTAGACTGAAGAGCATTCATCCCAGAACAAAAGTGACCAGTCTGACCACAATCTTAAGAGACACAAGGGCTTGCTATTTTTGAACCATTGTTTCTCAAGATAGTTTGTGACATACCACCATGACTAACCAAAGATAAGAGCTAATCCCAGTTCAGCTAAACAGACATTTTTGGAAGATTTCATTACCAGACACGATTGCTAAGAAGATACAAAACATCCAAGAAAATTAACACTTGAGAGCCCCAAGAACAAATAAAAAAGAAAAAGAATTCTTCCTAGAAAGGTTATGCCTGAATAGTCAGAAAGTCTGTGCCATTGAGTCTAAAAGATAAAGGCCAAAGAAAGATCTAGATAAAGCAGAAAGAAATAGTACAAGAGACAGACAATGCCACCCTTTGATGGAACGATATCAAAAGTATGAAATTAGGTAAAAGTTCAAAGTTGCTACCTCATCATAAAAATTTCAGAAAAGAAGAAAAGTGGATACAATGTAGTTATATTTTGGAGTGAACTATTCAGGTGTTAAAAGAATTCAGGGAAACAGTAAAAGGTCTAGAAAATGAAAACTGAAGTGTAAATAATACTATTAAATAGTCCAAGGAAAAAATAGGCTAAAGTTTCAAAGGAATACATTAAATATGGAATACAGGATGAGATGCTTTCAAAAGGAGTCAGGAAAATATTACACAGAGAAGGTAATTGCAAAGGCCTTCTCTCTCCTAACACGGAAATTGATGGATTTGAGAAGAAGGATATTAAAAAGATCTTTAAGAGTCTGCAGGAAATAGAAGTGCTAGGACAAAGAATGGATGTCATGTAAAATATTTTATGACAAACTGCTGGACCGAGCCAATAATTCTTAGGCTAAGAAGCAAGTGTTGTTGTATATAGAGGAGAGGTGTGGAGGTTTGGAGACACGGGGAGATTCCTGAAGTATCTTCTTTTAATAAAAGAGTGTTCTATAACCTACCAGAAGAAAGAGAATAAGTAGAAAATAATCACAGATGTAGCGATTACGTCTGTAGTAGCTCAATGATGCCCAAGAAGCAAGGTAAGAACTGACTAGAGAGGGCAGAATGTTACCAAAGACAACGGAATCCAAAGGGAAAAGCCAAGAACGTTTTTGAGTGAAGAGTTTACACAAGAAGTGCAAACACTTCATAGTGGATGATAATTGAAATTTGCATATACAAAAGTCTTAGTGATATTTCACGTAATCTGAAGAAGTTGTTAAATATCAAATGAGATTATAGGTTTATTAAAACTGTAGAGCATTGTGCATTTCATTTGATTTCCACCTGTCCATTATCAGTAAATACAGATGAGATTCAGGTTTGTATGGTGGTCTTATACCCCGAGACATTGCTATATTTATATGTTCTAAGGCAATTCTTTTTTGCTTGTTTGTTTTTATAGCCCCTAGGATTCTTCAGCATGTATCATCCCACCATAGGAACACACTGCCTTCTTCTTTAGTCTCTTTATGATTGACTTCCTTTTTCTTACCCTAGCAGTTAGTACACATAGCACGCGTTGGATAAAAGTGGGGCAATAGGAATAGATATTTTTTAATTGGATTTTTTTATCTCGCATGTCAAATGTTATTTCAAATGTTCACTTTCCTGGTTTCCTGTTCATAAACCCTCCATGCTATCTCCCTATCACTTCTTCTATGAGGGTGCTCCCCTCCCTAACCACATACTTCCCACCCTGATATTTCCCTACACTGGGAGGGCCAGTCTTGCCAGGACACAGGGCTTCTACTCCCATTGGTGCCCAACTCTTTCAATGTGTACTCTTTGGGTAGTGGTTTAGTCCCTGGGAGCTCTGGTTGTTTCATATTGTTCTTATGTGGTTGCAAGCCCCTTCAGTTCTCAGTTCAAAGGTTGGCTGCCAGCATTCACTTCTGTGTTTGTCATGCTCTGGCAGAGCCTCTCAGGAGACAACTATATCAGGTTCCTGTCAGCATGCACTTCTTGGCATCAGCAATATTGTCTGGGTGTGGTGGCTTTATATGAGCTGGATATGGGCTGGATCCCCAGGTGGAACAGGCTCTAAATGGCCATTCCTTCAGACTCTGCTCCAAAATTTGTCTCCATATCTTCTCCTATGAATATTTTGAAACATGTGCACTTTGGTAATTCTGCTTCTTGAGCTTCATGTGGGCTGTGAATTGTATCTTGGGTAATTCAAGCTTTGGGCTAATATCCACTTATCAGTGAATGCATACCATGTGTGGTTTTGTTTTGGTTTTGGTTGTGTGTGTGTGTGTGTGTGTGTGTGTGTGTGTGTGTGTGTGTGTGTGTGTGTTTGGGTTACCTCACTCAGGATGATATTTTCTAGGTCCATAAATTTGCCTATGAATTTCATAAAGTCTCTGTTTTTGATAGCTGAGTAGTACTCCATTGTGCAGATGTACCACATTTTCTGTATCCATTCCTCTGTTGAAGGGCATCTTGGTTCTCTCCAGATTCTGGCTATTATAAATAAGGCTGCTGTGAACATAATGGAGTATATGTCCTTATTATATGTTGGAGCATCATTTGGGTACATGCCCAGGAGTGGTATAGCTGGGTCTTCATTTAGTACTATATCCAGTTTTCTGAGGAACATCCAGAATGATTTCCAGAGTGGTTGTACCAGTTTGAAATCCTACCGATAATGGAGGAGCAGTCCTCATTCTCCACATCCTCACCAGCATCTGGTGTCACCTGAGATTTTGATTTTAGCTTTTCTGACTGGCGTAAGAGAATCTCAGGATTGTTTTGATTTGCATTTCTCTAATGACTAAGAATGTTGAACATTTCCTTAGGTACTTCTCAGCCATTTGATATCCCTCAGCTGAGAATTTTTTTCTTTAGCTCTGGTCCCCATTTTTAATTTGGTTTTTTGACTCTCCAGAGTCTAACTTCCTGAGTTCTTTTTATATATTGGATATTAGCCCTCTATTGGATGTAGGATTGGTAAAGATCTTTTCCCAGGTTGCCGTTTTGTCCTGATGACAGTATCCTTTGCCTTACAAGAGATTTGCAATTCTATGAGGTCCCATTTGTTGATTCTTGACCTTAGAGCATAAGCCGTTGGTGCTCTGTTCAGTAAATTTTCCCCAGTGACCATGTTCAAGGCTCTTCCCCACTTTTTCTCCTATTAGTTTGAGTGTATCTAGTTTTATGTCCAGGTCTTTGATCCACTTGGATTTAAGCTTTGTACAGGGTGATGAGAATGAATCGATTTGCATTCTTCTACATTCTGATGTCCAGTTAAACCAGCACCATTTGTTGAAAATGCTATTCATTTTCCACTGGATGGTTTTAGCTCCTTTGTCAAAGATCAAGTGACCATAGATGTGTGGGTACATTTCTGGGTCTTCAATTCTATTCCACTGATCTAACTGCCAGTCTCTGTTTCAATATCATATGTGTTTTTTGTTTTTTGTTTTTTGTTTTTTGTTTTTTATCAGTATTACCTTGTAGTACAGCGTGAGGTCAGGGATGGTGATTTCTCTAGAAGTTCTTTTATTGTTGAGGATAGTTTTCACAATCCTGGATTTTTTTTACTCCAGATGAATTTTCAAATTGCTCTTACTAACTCTATGAAGAATTGAGTTGGAATTTTGATGGGGATTGCATTGAATCTGTAGATTGATTTTGGTCAAATGGCCATTTTTCTATATTAATCCTGCTACTCCATGAGCATGGGAGGTCTTTCCATCTTCTGAGATCTTCCTCAATTTCTTTCTTCAGAGACCTGAAGTTCTTGTCATACAGATCTTTCACTTGCTTGGTTAGAGTCACATCAAGGTATTTTATGTTATTTGGGACTATTGTGAAGGGTGTCATTTCCCTAATTTCTTTCCAGCCTGTTTATCCTTTGAGTAGAGGAAGGCTACTGATTTGTATGAGTTAATTTCATCTCCAGTAACTTTACTGAAATTCTTTATCAGCTGTCATTCTCTAGTTGAATTTTGGGAGTCACTTAAGTATACTATCATATCATCTGAAAATAGTGATATTTTGACTTCTTCCTTTCCAACTTGTATCCCATTGACATCCTTTTTTTTCTGATTGCTCTGGCTAGGACTTTGAGTACTATATTGAATAAGTAGAAACAGAGTGAGTAGCCTTCTCTAGTCCCGGATTTTAGTGGGATTGCTTCAAGTTTCTCTCCATTTAGTTTGATGTTGGCTACTGGTTTGCTGTATATTGCTTTTACTATGTTGAAGTATGGGGCTTGAATTCCTGATCTTTCCAAAATTTTTAACATGAAGGAGTGCTGAATTTTGTCAAATGCTTTTTCATCATCTAATGATAAGATCATGTGGGTTTTTTGTTTGTTTGTTTGGTTGGTTGGTTTTTGCTTTTGAGTTTGTTTCAATGGTGGATTACATTGGTTGATTTTCATATATTGAAGCATCCCTGCATACCTGAGATGAAGCCTACTTGATCTTGATGGATGATTGCTTTGATGTGTTCTTGGATTAAGTTTGTGAGAATTTTATTGAGTATTTTTGCAATGATATTCATAAGGGATATTGGTCTGAAGTTCTCTTTCTTTGTTGGGTCTTTATGTGGTTTAGGTATAAGCATAATTGTGGCTTCATTGAAGTAATTGGGTAGTATTCCTTCTGCTTCTATTTTGTGAAATAGTTTGGACAGTATTGGTATGAGGTCTTCTATGAAGGTCTGATAGAATTCTGCACAAAACCCATCTGGTCCTGGGCTCTTTTTGGTTGGGAAACTTTTAATAACTGCTTCCATTTCTTTAGGAGTTATGGGACTGTTTAGATGGTTTATCTGATCCTGCTTTAACATTGGTACCTGGTATCTGTCTAAAAAATTGTCCATTTCGTCCAGATTTTCCAGTTTCATTGAATATAAGCTTTTGTAGTAGCATCTGATGTTTTTTTAATTTCCTCAGTTTATGATGTTATGTCTCTCATTTCATTTCTAATTTTGTTAATTTAGTTACACTCTCTGTGCCCTCTGATTAGTCTGGCTAAAGGTTTATCTATCTTGTTGATTTTCTCAAAGAACCAGCTCCTGGTTTTGTTGATTCTTTGTATAGTTCTTTTTGTTTCTACTTGTTTGATTTCAGCCGTGAGTTTAATTATTTCCTGCCTTCTACTCTACTTGGGTGTATTTGCTTCTTTTTGTTCTAGAGCTTGTATATGTGCTGTCAAGTTGCTAACATATGTTCTCTCCTGTTTCTTTTTGGAAGCACTCAGAGCTATGAATTTTCCTCTTAGCACTGCTCTCATTGTGTCCCATAAGTTTGGGTATGTTGTACCTTCATTGTTATTAAATTCTGAAAAGTCTTTAATTTCTTTATTTCTTCCTTGGCCAAGTTATCATAGAGTAGAGCATTGTTCAGCTTCCATGTATATGTGGACTTTCTGTTGTTTTTGTTGGTATTGAAGACCAGCCTTAGTCTGTGGTGATCTGATAGGATGCATGAGATTATTTCAAACTTCTTGTATCTGTTCAGGCCTGTTTTCTGACCAATTATATGGTCCGTTTCAGAGAAGGTACCATGAGGTGCTGAAAAGAAGGTATATTCTTATATTTTAGGATGAAATGATCTATAAATATCTTTTAAATCCATTTGTTCATAACTTCGGTTAGTTTTTCTATGTCTCTGTTTAGTTTCTGTTTACATGATCTCTCCATTGATGAGAGTGGGGTGTTGAAATTTCCCACTATTATTGTGTAAGGTGCAATGTGTGCTTTGAACTTTAGTAAAGTTTCTTTCATGAATGTAAGTGCCCTTGCATTTGGAGCATAGATATTCAGAATTGAGAATTCATCTTGGTGGATTTTTCCTTTAATGAATATGAAGTGTACTTCCTTATCTTTTTTGATAACTTTTAATTAAAATTCAATTTTATTCAATATTAGAATGGCTATTCCAGCTTGTTTCTTCAGACCATTCACTTGGAAAATTGTTTTCCAGCCTTTTACTCTGAGGTAGTATGGGTCTTTGTCACTGAAGTATGCAGCAAAATGTTGGGTCCTCTTTATGTATCTAGACTGCTTATCTATGTCTTGTTATTGGGGAATTTAGTCCATTGATGTTAAGAGATTTAAGAAATAGTGATTGTTGTTCCCTGTTATTTTTGTTGTTACAGGTGAAATTATATTTGCATGGCTCTCTTCTTTTGGTTTCATTGCAAGAACATTACTTTCTTACTTTTTCCAGGGTGTAGCTTCCCTCCTTGTGTTGGAGTTTTCCATCTATTATCCTTTGTAGGGCTGGATTTGTGGAAAGATACTGTGTAAATTTGGTTTTGTCATGGAATACCTTGGTTTCTCCATCTATGGTAATTGAGAGTTTTGCAGGATATAGTGGCCTGGGCTGGCATTTGTGTTCTCTTGGGTCTTTATGACATCTCCCCAGGATCTTCTGGCTTTCCTAGTCTCTGGTGAGATGTCTGGTGTAATTCTGACAGGTCTGCCTCTATATATTATTGGGCCTTTTCCCCTTACTGCTTTTAATATTCTTTCTTTGTTTTGTGTGATTGGTGCTTTGACTATTATGTGACAGGAGGAATTTCTCTTCTGGTCCAATCTATTTAGAGTTCTGTAGGCTTCCTTTATGACTATAAGCATCTCTTGTTTTTTAGTTTAGGGAAGTTTTCTTCTATAATTTTGTTGAAGATATTTACTGGCCCTTTAGGTTGGGAGACTTTTCTCTCTTCTATACCTATTATCCTTAGGTTTGATCTTCTCATTGTGTCCTGGATTTCCTGGATGTTTTGCATTAGGAACCTTATACATTTTACATTATCTTTGGCAGTTTTGTCAATGTTTCCTCTGGTATCTTCTGCCCCTGAGATTCTCTCGTTTATCTCTTATATTCTGTTAATGATGCTTGTGTCTATGTCTCCTGATCTCCTTCCTAGGATTTCTATCTCTAGGGTTGTCTCCCTTTGTGCTTTCTTTATTGTTTCTATTTCCACTTTTAAATCCTGGATTGTTTTTTTCAATTCCTTTACCCATTTGGTTGTGTTTTCCTGTAATTCTTTAAGGGATTTTTGTGTTTACTCTTTAAGAGCTTCTACGTGTTTACTTATATTGTCCTGTATTTCTTTAAGGGAGTTATTTATATGTCCTGCTTAAAGTCCTCTATCATCATCATGAGATGTGATTTTAAATCCAAATCACTTGTCTCTCATTATCATTGTCTCTGGTGTTAGCTTGTCTTGCTGTCTCTGACAGTGGCTTGACCCTCCTGTAAGCCTGTGTGTCAGGACTCTTGTAGACCTATTTTCTTACAACTGGATCTGGGTACAGAGAGCTGTGGGACCAGTTCAGCTCCAGGTGCCAGTAACCAGGTGCCAGTAACCAGAGGGTCTTTTCCCAGACTGCCCTGGGTTTGTGTGTCCTGAGGCCTACAGGTGGGACTCACGGAGCAGAAGAGTTCGTCTTCCCTCTGCTTTCAGGTGTGTCAGTGCTCTGTGGAGACCCACAGGGAGCATAGTGCCACTGGGAACCCCAGTTTGGGCTCTGGATCCTCCCTGTTCAAGGAGGTGGTGGTGAGGGGATCTGGTGGTGGGTGCAGGTAGAAGTGTTCTCTGTGCATGCTTCAACAGCACCCCCACAGGAATGGACATTCTTATTTGATATCCAGTCGTAGAAACAGCATTCAGCCTCTGATGTGTAGTTATTGATACTACCTGAGCAGCCGTGTAGATGTTCTTATCAGAATGAAGCCTTCTGAGCTACATAAAAGTTGTGAGACGTGAGAATAAATATAATGGGAGCCTTGTCAGGTATTAGTGGGACAGAGTTCAGACAACCCCTTATTGTCAATTTGACTTTACTTGACTTTTTGTTCTTTCAGAGATAAGAGTTTCATGTCTTTCTTCAATTCAGTGGGTGTGGGTCATTTCTTTCACCTTTAAACTTTATGCTAATTTAAATGTAGTGTGTGTGTGTGTGTGTGTGTGTGTGTGTGTGTGTGTGTGGGTGCAGGTGCATGTGTTTGGTGCTTGGGTATGTATGTTAAGAAATATCCATACTTTATTATACTTTTTAAAAAATGAATTTTTAGTAGAAGGTGAGCACATATCTTTCCAAGCCTGTAAGAATAAACACATTCTCAGCCTTTATTAACCCACATTAGATTAAGAGATTATTGAGTAAATCTGCATTCCAAGGAACTTCATTTTTTATTCGTGATACAATTTTGGATTCTGTACTGCAGCTGTTCTTTTGTTGTTGTTCTTGTTGTGGTGGTGGTGGTCGTTGTCATGTGAATAACTATTCTTAGTAAACAGTTATGGTGGCTTTACAATGGAAAATAAGATCTCGCTCCCTCTATTTTGTGTTCCCTCTACCTCTGATTCTCCCTCCATCTCCCCTCTCTTCTCCCCTCCCTCTTCCTCTCTCCCTTTTCTTCTCCAGGCTCTGCCTCTTCCCTCAGAGCTCTCCTCTCCCTCCTCCAAACCCCTGAAGAGCTCATCATGAAAGCTGTCTGGGTTCCTTTCACTGCAGTGACTTGTGCTAGTTCAACTTGTGTATTGTAATAAAGTTGCATAGAATTTATAAATCTTTCAGAATCATATTTGGCAAGCGATTTTTACCAAAGGATCCTACATTTCATTTCATTTCCAAAACTGTTTTAGAATGTTCAGGAATGTACAAAGTAGAAGGCTTCATTTGAAGTTACATATCAATTTTCAGCGCAGATTCTAAGTGTCTGTAATTATTTTACCATATTAATGGTTAAGTTTTATTTTGTAATTTGAGGGTTTCATTTCAAAAAATAATAGTTTCTGCTTTTAGACATTGCCTTACTCCTACAGTCCGTGGTACTTTAGTGTACTTCTGTTTTATAGTCCTAAAATGTACCTTCATTAATATTTTCTTCCTTCTTTATTTGCTGCTTTTACTCAACTTTATCTCACCGTTACACTGAGCCTCTATATCATTTATTTACTGCTTCAGTCGCGTGAATACTTGCTGCCATACAATTTATTTTGAACACTAAAACTCTACCTAGCTTACAGTATAAAGTAGTTATGAAGTTTTATGGTATGTTCCTACCCATTTTACAACACAATTTTTATTTTTGTCACGGGTTATTTTGCGTTCATGTTTTAATTTCTACACGGTTTAGTGTTGGTTTTCTATAATTGTTATTGTTTCTGATTTTATTTTATAATGGTTTGAGATTATAGTGTTCATAAACTTCACTTTGTGGGATTTATTAACAGTTTCCTTTGCAGTGTAAAACTTTGTAAGAATGTGAAAAAATCTGATTCTATTTAAAAATATTAATACTGGTATTTACTGAAGATAATTACTTTAACTTGTTTTTCTCTAAACATTTCTTAATGTTTGACTAATGTATCAGTCAAGACTTGCTGTTATATTTCTTTCTACTGTTTATATTTGCAGGAAACTTGGCACTTTGAATTTTGATGTAATGCCATTCAGTTAATGAAGAGAAACATTTGGTTTAATTTGGAATTTAAATAATTCCACTATTAATCATTTTTATTCACTATTTTAATGTGTCTTTCCTTAAGTTGGATATTGTCTAAATGCACCTTGAATTTGTTTCTATATATTTTATTTTTTGGCCTTATTTAGATTATATTATCATAATATTCTGCTAATTTATTTTTTCCACACATAAATCACTTCACATGAATCATTTTCTCTTGAAATTTAAAAGCCATCTGTACTTATCTGTACTTGCCATTGTGTTTTCTCTCTCTTTGTGTATGTGTGTGTGTGTGTGTGTGTGTGTGTGTGTGTGTACATATACTTAAATTATACATAAACTTCATATCTATTTGCCCAGGGGACGTTCTTTTCTATTGCTGTGTTAAATGCCCTGTCCAAGGGTACTGTTGTGGAGGAAAAGGATTAGTTGCCTCATAGTTCCAGGTCACAATACATCATTTCAGGAAGCCCAAGACAAGAATGTAAGTAGCCAGTCACATCATATCCATGAACACCAGCAGAGAGAAGAGAATGTGTCATCCTGCCTGCTTGCTCTATTAGCCATCTACCCCCACCCCCACCCCCGTTATTTTTATACACCTTCAGGGCCCATCCTAGGGAATGGTATCACCCACAGTGACCTGGACAAATTAACTACTAAGACAATCCCCTACTGACATGCCCACATTCCAATCTGATTTGGACAATTCTTCAATAGTTATTCTCTTCTTAAGTGTCTTTGGGTTGTGGGAAACGTGACACCTGAAGGCCAAGAAGTGCCTCAACTATTCAATAAAGGAAAATGTATAGATAGATAAAACTTTTATGCATGACAGGATAAGAATTTTTTTTTGGCTGACAATACCCCAGTATATAACATAAGAAGGGTCCTCAGTGGAATCGTCTTTGTAATCAGATAGGTTGCATTCAAAATTGTTATATTGACATACATCTCAAACAAAGGAAATCATATGATTTTGCTTTTTCAGTGGGCTAATTTAAATTGTCCATATCACAAACTAATATGTAGCTGATTTTCAGTAGTGATTTCAAATTCATATCATTTGTGTGAATTGATTAAACAAAGATTTACTTGTCAATAACATTTTCCTCTGCATACAGTAGGCTAATGACTCTATGCTTTTGTTTGTAATCTTTTTCCTTAAGAAAGTAAGCAAGCACTTTCCTTCCTCTATCTCCCCTATTTCTTCACTCCAACAAAACTAGCCAACATCCCACACAGCAATTGAACTTTATGTGTTTCATGGAAGTCATCAGTTTGGCAGGTCAGCAAATATACCTTACCCTGAATAATCCTCATGTTCCTTGTGAACCTGGAGCACACAGTCCTCCAGTTGACCTCATGTGAACCAGATAAACATTTAGCAACTCCATAATAGTTTTTGCATAATTTCATTTCTGCTTCCTTGTTTTGTGGTTTGGGTTTTAAGTTGGTTTCAAAGAAGAGGATAGAGATATTCATACTCTGCCATTTTCAGTTGGTTCCCACAATATTTCATAAATGCATAAAAAAAGTCTGAAAAAGAATTAAACTTTCAAGCTTTGACTAATAGGAATTCCAGTTTCCTGTAACTAGACCCTGTCCCCATCTTTAGTGAGCTCTATGACCCTTAAAGAAATTGTCATTTTTCTTTTTCATAAACTCAAGAGAGATAATACTGCATGGAATTCTGCTTGACAATATGCAAGTTCACAAGAAAAATTCTTAAGGCTACATATTATTCCTTCTATTGCTTTCTAAATGGTCCTTCTCATATTACTTGTGTGGTTATGAATACATAACATATTTCTGTCTACAGTTTATTTTTAAGGCATTTGTTATGCAGTGTATATTCAATCTTAATCCTTAGAGGCTTAAAACAAACAAATCACTTAGCTGCATAGTGCTGTATCATCTTGGTCTTACTAACCTAGGAAATAGTGTGCAATTTTGTAGCATCTTTTCAGTGAGGAATCCAATAATGCCAGTCTTCTCTCAGTTCTAATAACAGTAAATTAAACACTGTGAAAACCCTAAATTAATAAAATATTCTCTACCTAAAATGTGTCACTTGCTAGTGTTAGGTCTTCCTGGAATGTTTCTTTACATGCTATCTGCTGACTAATTTTACAAATCCTTCCGATAAGGTGATGTTCTAACAGGAGAAATGGTACAGCATTCTTCTCTTGTAACAGGTGGTCCCCAAGTACTCATCCGTCTTCCCCTGTGGTCTCCATCATGAACAGTCAATCATGTCAGAGAACGACAGCCTGTGAGTAAGTGCGATCTATCATCTTTCCTAGAACTACCAGTCATGACATGCACACACTCGATCCGTCTACATGCGACGGATGGATTCGGTTAGAAAACTGCCATTTCACACTCTGGAAAACACAAACTGATAGGAATTTATAATTGAAATGTCTTAACCTGTGACCTTCTGTAGATGTCATTATATCATTTTCTCTGTAATTCAGCTGGCTAAAATACTTTTGAAGATGAAGTATTTAAAAGATTGGAAAAGAATACCCCATATTTTCTAGACTTCTAGCAGCCATTTCACAATCTAATTAATTATTCATTGAGTAATTTCAGCAGAGTCTCAGAGATCTGCTTGGTATGAAAAATACTAAAATTAGCAGTACTGATAACCACAGTTAAAACAAGGAATCAGGGGTGGAAGGGAGATCATGAAGACCAAGGTGTATTTCTGTGGAGATATACCATTAGTGGAAGCTGGGAGGATGAATAGACTTGGTGAATAGGTTGGGAACAGGGACTATTAAATAATTGAATGAGCAAAAACATTGAATCAAGAAAGAGTTTAGACTATATGGAAAACTATTGGGGTCCTTTTAGTAGCTTACTTCATGGTTAATGTACAAATAAATCTGAATGAAACTTAAGGCAGAAGATCAGTGTGGGACCATACTATGAACCAGCCTGGGGTCAGGAAATATTGTTATTCTTTGTTTTTGCTTATTTTAGATAGCCTTATTAATGCATAGTTCACATACCTTTTGTGATTTTATAAATTTGATTTTTAAAAAATTGTAAATTCACACATCAAAATGAACCAGACCCAAAGTCTGTACAATTCAATCAACTCTCCACAGTTAGAATTTGGATTTGGATTTCAAAGCAAAAAAAAAAATCTATTTCACAATACATATTTTAATTCTTTGAGAAATTCGTATATTACATTTTGATCATAGCCATAATTCACTTTCTTAAAATGTACTTTAAGTTTATAATTAAGTGGTTATTAATGATAAATTAAGGCATGCCAAGGATCAATCTCTGCCTGGAGAGGGATTCTGAGGAAAGGTTTCTGGGAACATCAAAATAAATGGGTCAAAAAGTAACATAGTGGGTTACAAGCTGACAGCCTATGTTCTGCTAGAGACAACTTTCCAGATTGTTTGCTCTCTCTCTCTCTCTCTCTCTCTCTCTCTCTCTCTCTCTCTCTCTCTCTCCTCCTTTCCCTCTCCCTCTCCCTCTCCCTCTCCCTCTCCTCTCCCTCTCCCTCTCCCTATCTCTCTGTGTTCTGCTTGAGACAGCTTTCTCTTGTTACTCTAAAAGAAACTCTCTTGATAGCTCATCTCTTGCAGATCAAACACCCACTCTTTTATTTATATATCAATTCAGTCATTACCCCTAAGTTCCCTTTTGATTAGCCCATGAATCAGCATCCCATGACCCAAGTCCCTTGATTCTTAGAAATAGACAGCAAGTGCAGGTGAGGAGCCTGCAGTTCCCTGAAATCCTAGATAAGTCCACAGCACTGCCTGTCTCCCTGAGAGTCCTGCAAGCATCAGGAATGTCCAGTCAATACAAGGGCAACTTGCATTGCTGGCTAAAGGCCAGCTTGAGAACACAATCAACAAGATACAGGACAGTATAGCACCGACCAGAGTCCAGCTATCCTACTACAGCAAGCCTTGGATATTCTAATGCAGCAAAAATAAAAGATGGCCTTAGTCCAATCTTATAAAGATGATAAAGGCCTTTAAAAAGGAAATTAATAGATCCCATAAAGGAAAACAGAAAAATACAATCAAGAGGCAGAGGGAAATGGATAAAAGTGTTCAAGACTTGAAATTAAAAATAGAAGCAATAAAGAAAACACAAACTAAGGAAATCCTGGAGATGGAAAACCTAGGGACGAGAACACGAACAATAGATGCAAACATCACCAACACAATACAGGAGATGGAAGAGAGAATTTTAGGCATAGAAGATATGACTGATGAAATACATATATTTATTGAAGAAATTGGTAAATTGGTAAATTGGTAAATCTTTAGACACAAAACATCCAGGAAATCTGGGACAGTATGAAAAGCTCAACTCTGAAAATAATAGGAATAGAAGAAGGAGAAAATTCCCAGCTACAAGGCAGAAAATATTTTCAACAAAATCATAGAAGAAAATTTCCCCAAGGTAAAAAAGATATGCCTATGAACAGAAGAATCTTACAGAACACCAAATATATTGGAACAGAAAAGAAATGCCTCCTATCCATAATAATAAAATCACTAAATGTATAGAACAAATAAGTAATATTAGAAACTTCAAGTGAAAAAGGCCTAGTAACATATATGGACTCAATTCCTCAATGAAAAGTCAGGGCTAACAGAATGAATGTAAAAACAGGATTCTTCATTCTACTGCACTTAAGAAACACACCTCAGCAATAAAGATAGATGTTACCTCAAGTACAGGGCTGGAAAAGTTTATTCCAAGCAAACGGACCCAAGAAGGAAGCTGGAGTAGCCGTTCTAATATCTAATAAAATAACATTCAACAAAATTTAATCAAAAGACATGGGGAAGGACACTTCATACTCACCAAGGGAAAAATCCACCAAAATTATCTCAACTCTAAACATTCTCTAAATGCAAATGCATTCACATTTGTGAAAGAAAAAATATTAAAGATTAGTTCACACTTAAAAACCAAACACTAATAATGGGAGGTTTCAACATCCCACTCTCACCAATGGACAGGTCACTGAGACAAAAACTAAACAGGGAAATAATGAAACCAACAGAGAGTATGAATCAAATGGATCAACCCAAACACAAAGAATACAGGTTCTTCTTATCACCTCATGGAACTTATCCAAAATTGACCAATGAGTCGGGGAAGAAAGAAAGAAAGAAGCTAAAAACTTTCTAGAAATCAATGAAAATGAAGGAATAACATACCCAAACTTATGGGACACAATGAAAGCAATGCTGAGGAAAGTTCATAGCATTAGGTGTCTTCATAAAGAAACTGGAGAGATCTCATACTAGCAACTTCCCAGTGCACCTGAAAGCTCTAAAACCAAGAGGCAAACCCAAGCAGGAGCCGTAGGCAGCAGAAAATAGTCAAAGTCAGGCTGAAATCAATTAATTGATTTAATAAAAATAAAAGGAATAGACAACAATACAAAGAATCAACAGAACCAAGAGCTGGTTCTTTAACAAAAACAAGATAGTCAGAGCCTGAGTATCCAAATTAATAAAACAAAAAATGAAAATGGGTGCATAACAACACACACTGGGGGACTACAAAGAATCATTAGATCTTAATTCAAAAGTCTGTTGTCCATAATATTTGAAAGTCTAAACAAAATTTATTTTTCTGATAGATACCACTTACCAAAGTCAAGTCAAGATCAGGCAAACGATTTAAATAGGCCTATATCCCTAAGGAAATAGAAGCAGTCACTAAAAGTTTCCCATCCAGAATAAGCCCAGGGCCAGTTGGTTTTAACACAGAATTCTCCCAGAATTTTTAAAGCCAAATTCATTCTATGAAGTCACAATCACCCTGATACCTAAATCACACAAAGACACAACAAATAAAGAGAATTTCCGATCAATTTTTCTTTTGTACACTATTGCACAAATATGCAACAAAATACTTGCGAGATAAATCCAAAAACAAATCAACAACAAAATCAACCATGATAAAATAGGCTTCATCCCAGGGATGCCCATGAACTTCTCATCAGATGCTGAAAGGGCCGTTGACAAAACCCAGCACTACTTCATGATGTTTTGGAGAAATCAGTAATACATGGCTCGTACCTAAACACATTAAGGGCAGTATACTGCAAGCTAATGGCCTACATCAAATTAAATAGAGAAAAACTTAAAGCAAGTTCACTAGAGTCAGGGACAAAATAAGGCTTCCTCTACCTCTATATCTATTCAATGTAGTAGTTGATGCTCTATCTAGAGCAATAAGACAACTAAAGGAGATTAAGAGGAAAGAAAGAAGCCAAGTCATTGGTAGTCACACATGATATGGTAGTATGCATGCATATCCCCAAAAATACTACCTGAGAATTCCTACAGCTGATAATTATCTTCAGCAAGGTGGCTTGATACAAAACTAACAGAAAAAAATCAGTCACCGTCCTTTACACAAATGATAAATGGGCTGATAAAGGAATTAGAGGGACAAAAGCTTTACAAGAGCCATAAATAATATAAAACATCTTGGCAAAATTCTAACCAAGCAATCGAAAGACCTATATAACAATAACTTCAAGTCTCTGAAGAAAGAAATTAGGGAAGATATCAGAAGATTGATATCCATGCTCATGGATTGGTAGGACTATCAGTAAAAAGAGAAAGTGGGGAACTCACTTTAATACATTGGTGCAGGAGACAATTTCCTAACCTAGAAAACCAATATGTCAGGCACTAAAATCAACAATTAATAAATAGGACCTCATTAAACTGAAAAGCTTTTGTTAAACATAAGACACCATTAGTAGAATAAGACAGCAGACTAGAGAATGGGAAAAGACCTTCACCAACCGCCCCCCCCATCTGACAGAGGACTAATATCCAAAATATATAAAGAACTCAAGAAATTGGACAGCAACAAAGCAAATAACCCAATTAAAAATAGGGTACAGAGCTCGACAGAGAATTCTAAACAGAGGAATCTCTAATGGCTAAGAAGCACTTAAAGAAATGTTCAACACTCGTAGTCATCAGAGAAATGCAAATCAAAGCAACATTGAAATTCCATATTTCACCCTTCAGAAATGTCCAGGATAAAAATTCAAGTGACAGCACATTCTGGGTAGGATGTGGAGCAAGCAGAACATTCCTCAAAGATACTCCACCATACTACAAGGACACTTGCTCAACCGTGTTCATAGCAACTTTATTTGTAATATCCAGAAACTGGAAACAAAGTAGATGTCCTTCAACCCTACAATGTATGAAAAATGTGGTATGTTTATAGATCTACGCAATCTACACAATTTACTACTCGGCTATTAAAAATGAGAACAGGCAAATAGATGGAACTAGAAAATATCCTAAGGGCGGTAATCCGCACGGAGAAAGACACACATGGTATGTACTTATCTATAAGTGGATATTAGCCATAAAGTACAGGGTAACCATACTATATTCAACATATCCAAAGAAGATAAGTGACAAAAAGGGACCAAAGGAGGATGCTTTCATCTCACTCAGAAGGGGAAATAAAATTGACATCAGAGGAGAGTGGAGGGAGGAAATTGTGTGGAAGAGGTGATGGAGAGGGCATTGTGGGTGGAGATCAGGTGTGGTGAGTGCTAGAGGGAGCAGTCAGGAGAGGGCTGGAGAGAAAGTGGAAATTGGTGTGTGTGTTGGGGGTGGGGGAAACATATCTTGGACAAATTAGAGACCTACAGAATCTCCTAACAGCTATGGATATGGAAACTGACGTGGTCGCCTTCTATAGCCAGTAGGACTTCTAGTAGAGGGAGGGAGGCACCAACCCTCCCACAAAGAGTTGACCGCAAATTTTCCCTACTTACAAGATGTGCAGGGATAAAGATGGAGCGAAGATTAAGGGAACGATTAACCGATGACTGAACAAACTTATATCAACCCCATGGGAAAAAGCCAACCCCTGATGCCATTAATAATACTCTGCTATGCTTGCAGACAGGAGCCTAGCATAACTGTCTTCTGAGGGGCTTCATCCAGAAGTTGATGGAAATAGACACAGAGACCCTTAGCAAAACATTAGGCAGAGCTCAAGGAATCCTGTAGACTAGTAGGGGGAAGATTGAAGGAGTTGGAGGGCATAAAGTACACCACAAGAAGACCTAAGGAGTTAACAAACTTAGTTCATGGTGTCTTACAGAGACTGGCCCACCAACTAAAGAACATTCATAGGTGGAACCTAGGCCCCCTACACATTTTAGCAGATATGCAGCTTAGTCTTCATGTGTGTCCCCGAAATAATTGGGTAGGGGTTGTCTCTTACTCTGTTCCCTGTCTTTGACCCCCTCTCCTACCTGAACTGCCTTGTCTGGCATCAGTGGGAGAATAATTATCCACTTAATCCTCCTGTGACTTGATGGTTCAGGGGTCAGTACTCACCGAGGGCTTTCCCTTCTCCTCAGAAAAGAGGAAGTAATGGGAGAGTGTGCATGATGAAGAAGAGGAAAACTGCTATCCAGATTTTAAATGGCTAAATAAAATGAATAAAAAATAATAAGTTATAACATAATGTTGGGTCGGATGTAGGATAGATCATATGCACACTGAGGTATGTTTCTTTGGAGAAGGGGCATAAGTTGATTCTAAGTCTGCTTTAGAACCAATCCTGGGGGTACAGGGTTGGAGGGTGTGTTCCTTCCCCACCCTGAGAATCCCTGCACCCTAGCACATCATGTCTTTGCAGAGTTAGAGGCATATACTCCTACTGAGGCTGGACCAGGCAGCCTTGTTGGGGAACAGACTTCATGAACAGGCCAACAGCTTTAGGAATAGCCTTCAAACCAGATGTTGGGGGACCTACATGGACAGTGAGTGGCACATCTGATCCATATGCATCAGGGGCCTCAGTCCAACCCGTGTATGGTCTTTGGTTGGTAGCTCAGTCTCTGAGAGCTCCCAAGGGTTCAGATTAGTTGACTCTGTTGATTTTCCTGTGGAGTTTCTATTCCTTACTGGGCTTTCGATCCTTCCCCCAACTCCTGCATAAGAGTCCCAGACTTCCATCCAATACCTGGCTGTGAGTAATTGCAAGGTTTTCAGTCAGTTGCAGGACAGAGCCTCCCAGAGGACAGTTATGCTAGGTTCCACCCTCTCAGAGGAGCAGGGGTGGGACTCTGTGATGGGGGAGATGGAGGGACTGATTGTGATTTAAGAAATAAGTTGATTAATTTAAAAAAGGAAGCATTCCTGGTAAATAGGTTGGGTTGGAAAGGTAGTGGTGTGTGGGAATGAGTGTTCATCCACACCGTTCCTTTCTAAGATGCATATACCACACTCTTCACACCTATTTACACAAGGCACTCCTCGCTCTGTGCAGCCTGAATCAATAAACAGCTATCTACTTTTCTCTGTCTACATACTTCCATTTCTGGACACCGCACCTAAGGGAACCATAGGCTGTGTGGCCATCGTGTCTCTTCACCAACTGATGGTCAGTTTGACACTTCTATTTATTGATTTTTATTACAAACAATGATGTCATGTGCTGGCTAGGTTTGTCAACTTGATACAAGTTAGAGTTACAAGAGAAGAAGAAACCATACTGAGAAAATGTCTCGATAAAAACAGCCTGTAGGCAAGTCCATACAGGCATTTTCTTAATTAGTGATTGCACAGAATGGCAAGCACACAGTGGGTGCTACAAACATTCACACAGAAGTCTTCATGTACATATATTATAATTTTTTGGATAGATTCTTAGGGATAAAATTCTTGGATCACATGTTAAGTTTGTACTTAACCAATTAGGAAACTACAAGACATTTTTCAATGTAACTAAATTATTAAATTTGTTAATCAACAATGTATAATTTTTCCCAGGAGCTGACCAAAGGATTCAGTGGATTAAGATACATGTGACATACAAGTCCCATGACCTGAGTTTTTCACTGGCACTCATATGGTGGAGGGAGATACCTGAATCTCACAGGTTGTCCTCTTATCTGTATATACACACACACACACACACACACACACACACACACACACACACACACAGAGAGAGAGAGAGAGAGAGAGAGAGAGAGAGAGAATGAATGCAATAACAATGTAAGATATATGAGCATTCCACTTCTTCTGAGGAATCTTAATTAAGATTTGATTACATCGAGATTTGTATTTTAAACAACTTACTATGACAATTTGGAAATTAGTTAAAATATTGAGGCCATTTATAAATAAGTTTCAGTAGTCCAGGTGAAATCTAAAACCTTGAACCACATGGGTGATTGTAACTGACTGGGAGAAGTTACATCTTGAAAGAAAAGCAATAAACCTTAATAAGAAAAGGTCATTCGCCTCCATCAAGTGTGGGAATCTGGTTCATGAGGTATGAAGAGAAACCAGGTGTCTGCCTAGCCATCCAAATTAGTTAAGAAAATCAGGCTTCAAATGATTAAACCAATCATTTTCACATCTGAAATGACTGGCATTCAGAACCATATCCCACACATTCCAACACCATTTACACCACCACTGTATCATTTTCTATTAGTTCACCAACTGCATGCTGGGAACAATATTGCACATGCTCCAGGGCATTCTTCCTACTCTGGAGATTATATTTTATTTGGTTCTAAACATAATTGCAAGACTATCATTGTGTTGTAATAAGTACATAAATATAGTGCATTTATAAATTCCACCAACCCAGATTGCATTCTTTGTATCAGCTAGCAAATGGAGTACTGCATTGTGTGCCTCACATCTCATATTCATAGCATATTACCGTTCTGTTAGGAGGCAATAAACTATTTCACTGAGAAAAGAATGTGACAGGATCCACAAGCTTATCTACAGTTCATTCTCGTGTTTCCTTCAAAATAGCCACACAAGGTTGTTGTAATGTGAGTTTAAATGAAAGATGAGATGATAAGGCAATATTATGTTTGGATTCAAATATCTTTTCAAGCTGAAAATGAACAGTTAGGAAAAGGTAGCTGACATTTAAAGATTACGCAGAAGTCTTAATTGTCTCAGTGTACAATGGCATGATATATACAGTATTTGATGAAAAATAACCTTTAAGAAAAGTAAGCGAGGATATTGGGGAAAGTGAAGCCATCTATGGTTAAATTATGTTTGATCTTAGGATATTAAACGTGAAATTACCCGCAGCACAGAGCTGAACACACATAGCAGACATAAGAGACCTTTGATCCTTGAAAACATTTCTTCATAACAACTTGTAAATATTGATATTTTAAAAGAACCACTTGAACAGCTTCTACTGTTACCTTTTAATGTTGTAGATGATCTGAGTGTCGCCTAGATTGCTAGTGTGATTTTGTTCCCAGTCACTTGAAGTATGTGAATAAGTAAACAAACTGTAAGCGTGAAACAAATCTAGAAGAACAACAGTTTTCAGCAGGAAGCAGACGTTGTTGAGTAAAGTGATGGCATCATGATTCGACATCAGTGTTTTCTGGAGCCAAGCCTAATTTCTAAGTGATGAGCAATATTCCCTTGATTGGTTAATTATTAATTCTATTAATTATTGATGAAAAGAGGATCAGAGGACATCAGGAGAAACATGGACCACAGAGTCAACTAACTGAGCAGGGCCAAAAAGATATGCAGAAAAGTGGTTCTGGCAAAACTGAGTATCTCTCAGCACAAGAATAAAATTATTCTTCATAGGCATCACTAAAACTTAAAATCTACACAACTTTTGACCCAGTAGTTGTACTTATTTTTTAAAAAAAAAACCTTAGAGATAATTAGGAATGTAGACAATGAGTTAGCACCATGATCTTATCCTTTTTAGTTTGAAAAGCAAGTCTTGAAAAATCATCTGGCTAAATTTAAATAATTGTGATTTGCCCATAGAATAGTATGTTCCTTGGCTTTCAAAGTGTCTTTCATACATTGAAATTTTAAATGAAAAAAAAAAAAGATCCAAAACCATATCATTTCAGTCTACATTTAGATACATTCACCTTATCATCAATATATTATCATTAAGTTAAAAAATTAAATTTTAACCGAATATTTCAGAATAGCAATTTTATTAACATCATAGGTTAACAGGAAATTGACTATTTCCTTAAAATGTGAGACTTTGTGAAAATAATTCATTGTTAAAAGTAATGTTGGGAGTAGATAAAATTATAAAGGATTATTTTTTATAATTTTCTCATGTATTACATTCTGACTCAAGTTTCCCCCCCCTCCACCTCCTTTCTCTCCCAGATTCACTCCTTCATTTTCCTTCAGAAAGAACAGGCCTCTCGGTGATATCAATCATCCACAGCAAAACAAGTTACCATAAGACTAGATGCACACTCTCATACCAAGACTGAATGAGGTGACTGAGTAGGAGGAAAAGGATCCCAAGAGCAGGCAAAAGAGACAGAGATAGTCCCCACTCCCACTGTCAGGAACACCAAGCTACATAATCATTACATACAGTCAGAGGACCTAGCTAAGACCCTTAAAGCTCCAAGATTGTCTCCCGAGTGTCTGGGAGCTCCGACGAGCCCTGCTCAGTCGGTCCTGTGGGCTATGTTCTTGTGTTTTCCTCAATCCCTCTGGGTCCTCTAATCCTTCCTCCTGCTCTTCTGCAGGGTTACCTGAACTCTGCCTGCTGTTTGTGGGTTCTGTCCTAGGTCTCTGGACTATTCAGCTTCTGATTCCTGGCATTCCAGGCAGTGTCAGGCATTGGTTCTCTCTCCTGGAACGGGCCTCAAGTTGGGCCAGTCATTGTTTGACATCATCCACAAGTTCTGTACCACTCTGTGTCTCCCAGCACATCTTGCAAGCAAGAGAAATTATAAGCTAACAGTTTTGTGTCTGGTTGATGTCCCAGACTCAACACTGGAAGCCTTTTTTGGTTGTAGAAGATGGCCATTTCAGGTTCTGTCTACCCCAAAGCTAAGAGTCTTTGATATAGTCATTTTACTAAAGTCAGTCTCCAAAAGTTTGAGATTATTAAGGGAGAAAGTAAATGAAAAAAATCTGCATGCTCTAAAGAAAGCAAGCATTTTAATTTGACCAATATATGATCAAACTACATCACTAACGTTCTGTTTTTTGGGGGTGTATATAGAGTTTTATGGTTACTAAAACAATATATCAGAAACTGAAGAGTTCTTAAACTACATAAATTCATCCTCGCACTTCTGACAACCGAGAAGTTCAGGGACAGTGTTAGGATCCAGTATCCCCTGAGGTTTCGTTCAGATGCACACTCATACCTTCTCTACTTATTCTCTTTTGATGGATTAGACTTAACGACTCTCTCCAGTCTCTTTTATGATCATTAATCTCATTTATGAGTGATTTACAATCATGATCTAATTACCTCCTAGAGACTGCACCTCCTAATATCACCTTTGAGATTAAAATTTCAATGTTATGCACCATTGTTCGGTTCATATCATGAACCTTTGGCTTACTGTTGGATTACTATACAATGCAAGATGTGGTTAAAGGAGACAATAGCCCATGAATGCAGGAAGATTCTATAATCTCCAAAGAATCACCATTGCTACAATCTGAAAAAAGGATTGTATAATTTCTGCAACAAATTGAGGTGAAATAATAAAAATGTCTAACTTTACAGCAATGTTTATGGCAATATTTGCTTGACTTATAACATGATATACATTTTGGTTTCCTGTATGTTACACAAAATATAAAAGGTTTTTTGGTCTTAAGATGTATGATCAAGAACTTGAAATTTGAACTTCATTTCAACTCAGATATTAAGACAGGAGGTAAAGATAGTTACAAGAAAACATCAGGGACATATCAGATTTTTTTTTGTCACAGCATGTAAAAAATAGAAAAGATTAAGTCAACAGGCCTTGTAATTCTTTTCTTCCTGTTCTAGAAAGGTAACAGAAATGAACACAGATGCAATAGATGAAGGATTAATCATAGATAAATTCTGATCTAGGAATTATTAATTGTATAATCAGGGAATGTTCTCTAACTGTTCTGCTCTTCAGTTTTCACTGATAAATGACTGGTGATACCTGTATCTGAGTTAATGATTGTTTTGAAGAAGGCCAACAGGTCCATCAACTATACAGCAGATAAGTGGATATTAACCAAATGCCTGAATTACCCTAGATGCACAGAACACATGAAACTCAGAAGGATGACCAAAATCAATGCTTCACTCCTTCTTTAAAGGGAACAAAAATACCCTTGGCAGGGAATAGGGAGGTTAAGTCTAGCACAGAGGCAGAAGAACACCCATTCAGAGCCTGCCCCACATGTGGCCCATACATATACAGCTACAAACTAGATAAGATGGATGAAACAAAGAAATGCAGGCTGAGCAGGAACCAGATGTAGATCTCTCCTGAGAGACACAGCCAGAATACAGCAAATACATGGCAAATGCCAGCAGCAAACCACTGAACTGAGAACAGGACCCCGTTGAAGGAATCAGAGAAAAGGACTGAAAGAGCTGAAGGGCTTAAGATCCCATGTGAACAACAATGCCAACCAACCAGAGCTTCCAGGGACTAAGCCACTACCCAAAGACTATACATGGGCTGACCCTGGCCAACCTCATGGGTAGCAATGAATAGCCTAGTAAAGAGCACCAGTGGAAGGGGAGGCCTTGGTTTCTCCAAAGAAGAAACCCCTGGGAATGGTGTTTGGGGGTGGGAGGGTGGAATGGGGGGGAGGATGGGAAAGGGAACACCCATATAGAAGGGGAGGGGGAGGGGTTAGGGGGATGTTGGCCTGGAAACAGGGAAAGGGAATAACATTTGAAATGTAAATAAAAAATACCCAATTTAATAAAGATGAAAAAAAGAAAAGTCAGTGTGCATGAAAAAAAAGAAGAAAAAAGATATTATATATCTGAGTCTGACTTGCCTCAGAAGCCCGAGAATAATCCTGTGCACTCTCTCCTCAGCCAATTAGCAAACTCCATCAAATGGGAGAGGAATGTTGTATTCTAGTCTTCTTACTGACTAAGGTAGCTGTAAATATTAGTTTAACAAAACCACACTCTTTCTCTTAAGATGTCATTCCAGCTGGATAATACAGTTAATAAGTTACAAGTGCTCAATTAATTCATTAACCACCAACTACTTAATTGTCATCACTATTTGGATTTTCCCTGTCTGGCCTCTTCTTTCCTTTTTGACTTAAATCCCTGCCACACTTCTGAATGGAGGAGGAATTCCGTTGGTTCCCTAAAACTATTCAAGACAGTTTGAGTTATATTTTTAGTGGATTCAATCCTGTATTCCTCCTCTACAGAGCTTCTTTTCTCTAACCCACTCGTAATACATTCCCATCTAATCCCAGAAAGGAATTTCTTGAAGGACGCCCAGCACATCTCCATTTTGCACTTGCTTGTACATTCTCATGTGCTCAGTGGCCATGTCCATACTCAAGCCACTGTTGCCAAAGACAATGCTATATTTTTATCTATTAAACAACTATTACAGTGCCACACACAAAAGCTAATGGCAAAACATGTATTTGTTTATTTTTCTTTTCTCTCTCATAAATTACTGTTATAACTGCATGTTAGAATAATTCAGTTCAGCTTCCTAGTATTGCCATCATATCCCATAAGCAGTGAAGTTCCTCAATAATTCTTGGTTTCAGATCTAGAAAATAGAAATAATGGTATAAGAATCATTTGTAGTTACACTTAGAAAATTGCTCTGTGATAGTCTGGGATTTTTCCCTTTCCTTTCTGATACTGATGTTGAGTTGGAAGAAATGATAGAAAGACAACAACAAAATCTACCTACGGGTAGCTAGGTTGTTGGAGTGAAAACAGTGTCAGATGTGAAAGGAATGTGGGCTGCTGAGAGAACTTCTGTTTTGCCCCAAAACTATACATCAATATTATTTTCTACATCTATAAAATCATAGAATAAGGATATGTGAGATGAAGAAATCTCTGTTATGTGAACCAAAGTCTAGAGCAGTATAATTTCAAATTATTTAAACTCATAGAATAAGGTCAGTTTAAATAAAGATAAAGGACATGTGTTACCTTATATCTTTCTATGTAAGATGTCCATACAGAAAGAGACAAAGATTAGAATTGTTTAAAACTTTTCCCTAATATGTACAAAAAAGAAAAGACTAGAACAAAATATCTGAAAGGTGACTGGGAAGAACTCACCACCTTAGACATTTCTTTTCCTGATTAATAATTGAGAGAGAGCAATGAAGAAGGGATTGGGGGAACATTTAATATTAGTAGACTTGCCTTGTAATTAGTGTTTGAAAATTTTAGTAGGCATCTGTATGGTTTGTATATGCTTGGCCCAGGAAGTGTCACTATCAGGAGGTAAGGCCTTTTTGAAGTAGGTGTGTCACTGTGTGTGTCTGCTTTATACCCTAGTCCTAGTCCTAACTGCCTGGAATTTGATCTTCTCCTAGCAGCCTTCAGATGAGGATGTAGAACTCTCAGCTCTTCCTGCACCATGCCTGCCTGGATGCTGTCATGCTTCCCCTTGACGATAATGGATTGAACCTCTGAACTTAAAAGTCACACAAATTTAAATGTCCTTAGAAGAGTTGCCTTGGTCATGGTTTCTCTTCACAGAAGTAAAACCCTAACTAAGACAGCAACAATATTTAAAATAAGCTAATCTAGAGAGTTGAGGATTATTCATTGGTTGGAAAACAGTCTAGATTATATGGTTGGGTTTTTTGAGGATAAATTTGGCCACATAATGAAGCACTGTCTCAAAACATACAATAAATAAACAAACACGATAGCAATAAAACTCCTGTGAATTTACACAAATAAATGAAGACTATCAAAGAGGAAATAAGCACAGGTAAAAATATATTCTCTTATTTTCCTTAATTGATCTAACATCATAGTTTGCTCAAAATATCAATAATAGTAATTTATTTCAATATACATGATACATATTTGTGCTGTGGTGTTCTTTGCTGTGCTAAACATGAATGATATGTCCAGAGTATCCATGGTGTATATACGACCTTTTTATTAGGCATTTAGAAGTCATCTTGTCTTTTTTACTGCCATGCTATTATAATATTTATGTTTGAGTTAATCTTTTTGAAACTAGCAATGTTTGTAAAGCTCAAGTGTAATAATGCTATCAATTTGAATATTCCAAAGAGACTGCAGCAAACTAAATATTCAGCATTCCTGATGAGTAAGAGAAGAAAAGTACTTATATGCTGAAATTGCTAAGACCTACATAAGCAGAACACTTGATCAAGAGATGAGAGTCATGTAATTCTTATTCTGTATAATAATTCTATTGTAGGGGTTGGGGATTTGGCTCAGTGGTAGAGCGCTTGCCTAGCAACCACAAGGCCCTGGGTTCGGTCCCCAGCTCCGAAAAACAGAAAAAAAAATTCTATTGTATTATTAGTGATTTTTATTAATCTTTCTATACCTAATTTATAAAGTTTACATGGAAAAACACAGCAGCAGTAGCATCTATAGGGCTTTCTACTTTATTTTAGAATGTGAAGTGTCCACTGTCCACTTAAAACATATTTCCCATAGGTAAGGTGGGAATTATTTAAAGGTAAATGAAATACAGGTATAAAGTTTAGAGAAAAGAAGGAGGAATAAGTATTATTTTCTTATGGAAACGAAGGACAAATAGTACCTTTGAAATGAAATAGTACTGTTTTAAAGTGGACCGAAATTAATGTAAATGAATTAGTTGTAAATGTAAAACTAATTACATTAGTTGTAAATGTACTTAAAAATCATGGAAACCAATGAAAGTATAAACTTACTTTGGAAAAAAATCATTATATACAAAACTTAACCATCGCCTCGAAGCCAAATAAAGAAACAACAAAGTGAATACCAAAATAAAAATAAAGGCCCTGAAGGGACAGGTAATGGATAGAAACCAGCAACAAAGGATAAACAGCAATTCCTAAATCCTACCAAATTAGAAAAGATCAGAGACTGTTTACAGAGAGAGAGAGAGAGAGAGAGAGAGAGAGAGAGAGAGAGAGAGAGAGAGAGAGAGAGAGCACTTTCCTCAAGCCAAATAAAATAAAACAAAGAACCAAAACCCAAAGAATCCATATATAGGAGGCAAAAGTTGACAGAGCTACAAAAAGAAATGAATGGACCCATGATTATAGTAAAAGACATAAAAAGCACGATCAGAAATGGAGAGATCCTATAGACAAAAAGTCACCTAGGACACGAGTTGAAACCAACAGTGCCATCAATCAACTGGATGTAATTGACAGCTATAGAAGACTTCAGATAATAACACAGGACTTACGGCTCACAGGGTCGCAGAGAGTATTTACAAGACGGACCACATCCTCAACCATAAAATGCATCTTCCAATTTTTAAAAGAACAGAAAATTTTCTATTTCTGCACCGAACATGTAGTAGAATTTAGTGAGAAACCAGTCACATGAAGACAACTGAAGAAATTTCAAAGATGGAGGGGTTAAGTACAATTTGAAGGAACCCAAGGGACAAAGAAGAGCGAGTTTAAAGATTTACAAAATATATTTTGACTAAATACAAACATAAGTACGACTTATCAAAAGCAGAGAACGACTAGAGGAATCGTGTGCACCATATATTAGAGGAGAATAAAGTTCTAAGCTCGAACACTGAAGTTAACATCTTAAATGATAAAAAGAGTAAATTAAGACCAAAGTCACATGAAAAAACATGAGTCTGAACAGAAATTAATAAAATTAAAATCTTCAGAGAGGAAGGAACAATCTAGTTTTTGGAAAATATGAATAAAAGCAATGCATTTATCAGGGAGATTAAGAGAAAGGACAGAATTTAATAGTACCACATATGAAAGGCAGAATATCTCTTTACACCCACTGGATATTACAAAGATAATAAATTTCATGGCCAATTCTCTGCTCATATATTAGATACCATAGAAGAAAGTAATTAATTTCTTGAAAGAAACATCTGCCAAAATTCAGATAAAATAGACATTTTAAGTAAGCCTGTATTTATTTAGTAATTGAATTGGTAATCAAAAAACTTCTGAGGCAGAAATTATCAAGAGCAGATGGAATCGTTCATTATTTCTACCAGATATTTAGGATAGAAGCTTTATCAGCTCTCTGTAATATTTCTGAGAATAGCTGAAAGACATGTTCTTAACTTAGTCATGAAGGCAAATCACCCTACTCCAATATGGTGAGAGTCAGAGAAAATGATGCATATAGGAAGAAGGGAAAATGCAAGTCCTTTCTTAGTAGCTAACAGAACTGTATTTATAGTACATTTGAACTAATCAATAACCTCTTCCCCCACACTACCTGCCCTCCATGTTGGGTTACATCTTAGTAGCAGACCACTTCTTCCAAACTCTAATGCTACTCACACGACAATAACATCAGCAACAACAAAACTCTTGAATTAGTCAGCAATTATGATAAGAATATAAATTAGATTAGTATATAAAGGTCAACTTGTATCCCACATACCAATAATAAGACTGTAATAGAAAACAAAGTATAAAGTATCTAGATGTCCAATCCCCACCTTAATAATTTTAAGCAGATGCTGGAAACAAACGCACAGCTATGAAGGGACAGTGACTTTTCCTGCAAAAGACACAATGAAGGGAACAAAGTGGCAAGCCACAGACTGAGAGAAAATATTTGCAAAGGCTCGTTTAACATTGAACTCTGTCCTGAAGTATATCACGAAATAAATACTCAATAAAGAGAAGACACACAGATAAATGAAAACAGACCGAAGACCTTAACAGGCACTTCTCCAAAGGAACTCTGTGGATAATCACTATTTAGAATGGCACTGCATGTCAGAGACCACCGGTGACTGCTGATACACTCCTGATTGGATGCCCAGTGTCTACGCTCTGGCAATGATGAACACTGGTACAGATGTGGCACAACTTTAATTCCTATTCACTGCTTTGAAAATACGAAGAGATTCTGTCACTCTGGAAGACAACTTGGCAGTTTTTTATAAAACTGAAGATAATCTTACAGAATGATATAGTGCCCGTGCTTGGTATTAACCAAAAAAAAAAAAAAAATTGAAAGTTAGTATCTACAAAACTAGCGTGCAAATGTCTATGAGCTTTATTCTATTTGCCGAAACTCAAAAATAAATCAGATGTCCTTTAGTGGGTGGAAAGAGTGCGGAGCATCAGGATAAGAGACTAATACTGAGAGAAAGGGGCTGCATAGCAAGGGAAGAGGCCAGTCAGTCCTTAGTGTAGGAAACTAATTGGAATATCAATCTTCTGCACTGGGTATCTCTATCTATATGGCATTATAGAAAGGATAAAAAAAAAGATTGGCTACCCATTGTTAGGGACAAGTGATGGTGGCACTGTCCTGAACCAAAGGTATGCAGAGCCTTTTCAAGAGAAGTGAAACACTCTGTCACTGTAGAGACATGCTATACACTGACATTTGTTCAAATCCACAGAGTACATGATGCCCAGAATAAACCATAATATAAAGCAGGGATTTTGTGTGGCTGGTTTGTCAACACTGGTGCATTAGTTATCAGACTATGCCACCTGAGTAGGTGGTTGGACACACGTGAAGCTATGAATGTATAAGACCAAAGGATAACGAGAAAATCTCGGTAATTTCCTTTCTGTTGGCTGAGAATCTGGTACTACACAAATATCTAGAATAGCTTATGAGAGCAAGGAACCCTTCAACTAAAGGATGCAACTTTTCTAGTGTCTCTCTAGCAATATACAGTGGAAGGGTTGGTGCCTAATAAGCATAACTAATAACTAAATCAACTAAAGGACTATGTTATAAAATATTTATTCAAGCCCGCTCATAATATTTGGCATATAATAGACATTTAATAAATACAGAGCCATAAATGATGATTTGATTCTCTTGACAGAGATAATTGCTACTTATATTTAAATAATGCTAATTGGAATGGCAGGCGATTGGAAAGTGTGTGATATGGGAAACTGAAAGCAGCTGGAATCGGGTCCTGCCCCCTGCATAATTTATCATAATTAAGCCCGATAAAAAGTGGTCTCTCTAGCAATCCTCAGTTTCCAAGCTCATAAAGTGGACACATCAGCTACTTTATGCAGCAGTTGTCATGTGCTAAAAACTAGTAAGTGCCTACATGATCCAGTCAATAGACTATGTCAAAGATTCAAGTAATAATACAGAGTCACCAGCACTGGATGCTCTCTTGCACCTTACTATAAATTTCTGGTTTACCTATGATCTACCAGGATTTTATTTATCTCTTTCAGTACATTCAACCTAAATTTGAAACCCACTTTTACAGAATCGGTTATGTTTCCAAGTTGCCTCTTTGTATTGACCTGCTTTCTATATATTCCATGCAATTATTAATAAAATTGCCTTTTTATTATTCCATTTCACAGGCAGAAAAAACTGAGTCTTACCTAGGGTAAAATCATTTATCTTTGATTATGCAATTTGTGAGCAGTAAAAGCCAAAATTCTAAACAAGTCTACTTGATTCCAGAAATAGATTAGTCATTTACTATTTTAGGAAGAAAAGCAAGTAAAATTTACATGTTTGGTTAATGTCAATTATATACAAAATAATGCTAAGATTTTTGGCTCTCTCAATGAGGTATTAATTGTGGTAGTAATTAACCATTTTAGCTGGTAATTCCTATACATGATAAAATACCATTTAGGGAGGTATCATTAAACTCTGGTTAACTATAAAAAAATGACCTCTAGTTCATTGTCATATCTTGTTCATAACCATTTCAAACAAAAGTTTGTCTTCACAATAGTATTTTAGTACCTAACTATGGTGGTTTGGATAAGTCTGGCTCCTATAGACTCATGTGTTTGAATGCTTGGCACACAGGGAGGGAATGGCACTGTTAGGAGGTGTGGCTTGTTGGAATAGGTGTGGCCTTGTTGTGCGTGTAGGCAGTCTGTTCAACTGTGTAGGGAGGTTTTGAGGTCTCCTAGTTTGAGTTCTGCCCAATGCAGAAAAGAACTTCCTTCTAGCTCCCTGAAGGATCCAATCTCCTTCTGGCGGTCCTCAGATCAGGGTATAGAATTCACATCTCCTTCTCCAGTACAATGTCTGCCTGCAGGGTGCCATGCCTCCTGCCAGGGTGATAACAGACTGAATCTCTAAAACTGTAAGCCAGCCTCAATTAAATGTTTGCCTTTAAAAAGTTGCCTTAGTTGTGGTGTCTCCTTGGCCATGAAACCCACACTTAAGATAGCAAGTAGCCATCTAAATATCACTAATATTTCATAACACCTGAAACACCATTGCAAAGTGATCAGAAACTCCCATTTCTTACTTATAGATGAGTAAGATGGCCACGTAACTCATAAGGTAACAGATGGTCATCAGAAGTAGGACACTGAAACTGTAGGAGATACACGACCTAAGATGTTCTGGCATAAGCAGATTGCGCTGTAAAGAGTTCACAGATTTCATTGGTCAACTCATGTTGTGGTGGGTTTTCTTGGATCGTTGAAATAATCACTATTATACATCACTATCATATGATAATGTGTCCAAAATCCAGCCATTGCATGGCAAATAGTCAATCAGTACTTCCAGTATTAAAAAATGAATGTCATTCAGTGAGGAGCCAATCTCTTCACTTGAAGAGAGTTGTTCTTTTGTATATAGGGTAAAAATAAACAGATCTATTTAAAAAAAAAAAAGCTAACGTGTAGCTATGACTTTATGAGTGACGTCCAAACTAAACATCTGAATTAATACAACTAATGGAATCTTATTTGAGAATAAAGTCCTGTAAGGCATGAGGATGCCATGAATTCTACCTAGCACCCCACACAGTCTTCAATACTGGCAAAGATGGGGATACAGCATATACGCTGGTGGAAGCTGATTAATACTGAGGCAAAGCTCACCTGACCCAGGGCCTGTGAGAATCAAATCATGCCAGTGAGCTTTGGAAAGGAGCGGGGTGAAGAAATGATGTTTGTAAGAACGTTGCCCTCACAGTTGAAAAGAAACATCAAGTGATAAACCTGGACATTTACAAGTTCTAGGTACCTGTGCAGACTGTGGCAGCCTTTTACCAAGTCACCCTTCTGTCCTTACCTTTGTCTAAAACAGTCCCCAAGATTCAGAGGTGCTGAAAGGCTTCGTTGTGCTCAGTTGAGGGGAGTTGACAATGTTGGATACAGAGCACTGGCAGTGCAAAGTGAAACTGTAATCAATGTCATTGTCATTTGAACCGCATTGTTTGTAGTGGAACCAATTGTGAAGCCAAAGTAAATCCAAAATCTAAATTAGAAAAACAGATGCTTCTTTTGTTTGGAAAATGTAGTCCCATCTAGCCCTATTGTAAACCATTTTCTTTTGACTTACACCACATAGAAAGAAAAATCACAGCACATAATGCAAAAATGCAGAAACATATTTAGCAAATTTGTGGATTTCATAAGTCATTTATAAACTTTGGATTTGCAAACAATTTCAAAGCCTTCTGAAAATATTTATAAACACAAAAATCTCTATAATGCTACACATAATTATACCAGGCCTTTTCAAAGCATATTTCAGAGATAGAGTTTGTGCAGAATATCAAGTTTCCTATTTGGGGTTTGTCTTGGAGACAGTGAACAATTTATTTTTCAATCTGTCTCCACTGATGCTCGTGATTAAGCTAACTACATTGGGGCAACAAGAGGAAAGGCATTTATCTTGTGCCTAATTTCTAAATTGACTCATGACATTAGGAAGTCAATCTATAGAGTGGGATTTATTTCTTCAGCTCAGCAAGTGCCAACAAATTTGTGTTTCTTGCAACTTCAACTATTTAAGGCAATTTAGAAAGTTCACTTTTCATGCCTTTGAGCTACAAGACCGCTTTCATTTAAAAACTAACATCTCCAACTTTGTGAAGTCATTACATCACCCATTCAAGTTCACTGCAGTCCAAAGCTTTTTCACGATATTGATTAGCATAAGAAAATTCATGGTAATAAATGTTGCTATTTTAAATGGAGACAGTCTACCAATTGGTGCTTGCAGGAAAATAGGAGCTTCGAACATGCACACACACACACACACACACACACACACACACACACACTCAATAATAACTAAGAGAAAAACACACTTTTGTGTTTATGATTCTAATTCGAGGTAATCAAAAGTATAAACAGGGAAACGTTTTTCCAAGTTTATAGCACATTATTTGGGGCATAAATCTAGGGATTTAAGTTTTGCTTTTAATCTTACAGCTTGAGTTACTTTCATTTTGTTTATATCAACATTTTGCTTCCAGTAACATTAAAAAAATTAAAGTTGTCTGGGTTACAGATCAAATTCCTCTCAATAAACACTAAACCTCATTGTGAGCAGAATATAAATGAATTAGACTCACCAGAAGTAAATTTCCTACTTGTATAAAAGGATTAAAATCTGCAGTGTGTGGACAAGGAGGCTAAGTAACGATGCCTCAGAAACCCCACCCTCACACAGAAGGCCTTGGTCTTGCATCAGGAAAGTGAGAGGGCGAAGCTTTAAGGGGCAAACCAGGGTGTGTGTGGACTCTTGCTATAACTTCACCTCCTACAAGAACATCATCTTTTCAGGCTAGACAAATGCCCCTCCACAAATGATCTTCCTAGAGTCTATTCCTTAATCAATGAAGTAAATCAAATAATATGTTTATATCAGACAATGTTAAGAGATTTGAATCCAAAAGGAGAATTGTGAATGCAGAGTTTAGAATCGATAACACCCGTCCTTTGATTCTCCATTTCCTCATTTCTGAATGAGCAAAGCAAAAATAAAAGTTTTAAATGGTGCAAGAGGCTAAGTCAGATAAGGACATTCAGTGCTTTCGTCATCGTTACAGAGTTAGTCACAAAGGCACCAATACATTGGGTAGAAATGTACAGTCACATTTTAAGTGATTCGCACTTAAAATTTAACAGATTCAACTGTATTAGAAGAAAAGGGAAGCAAACAAAAGAAGATAAAGCTTTAAAAAAGCAGAAAGAACAATCCAATTATTACTGCAAGTTTTTCCCTCTATTTCAGTAACAGCCTAAAAGCCCATTAGGCAAGACTTGGGTAGTAAGACATGGCTGAGGTGAAGCATGGTCCTATTACTTCAACACCCTTATTTTCAATGTGGTATTACACAGGCATTCATGGCAACTATTCCGTCTGAAAATCTCCCAGGGAGGCACCAATCTGTTTTGATGTTTAAAAAATATATATTGGTTTTCTAGTCTTCAGCATGACCTTTTACTGAGAACTTCTCAATGGTTTCCCTACTTAATGAGAGGAAGGAACTGCCTAAAAAAATTGTTTCTTCTCATTAAGTGGGGAAAACGGAAATTTCCTCTCACTTAATGGTCTAATTCACATTTAATTTGTCATTACACTGCATTAAGATTTAAGTACATAACAGAGTTCAATATTGCACTCTGGTTGAGGGACACAGAAAATGATATGCACCAAAATATGCTGCCTCAGCACTCTGTGGGTGCTTGGAGAGTTTTTCCTTACTGTTCTCAAAATAATGATTTTCCTAGTGGATTGTGAAATGTATCTAAGGAGCATTTTTCAAGTTTTGTGGTTTGGAGTTGAAATTGAAAGAGAACATTGGTATTGATGGTACCCATTAATAAATGCAGAACTAACTGAGGAAATGTTAACAAACCAGAGGAATTAAAACACAAAAATCAATGACAGACAATGCCTCCACCCACTGGTAACTGAGGTGCCAGACTAAGGCAGTTTAACTGAGTTAGAGGATCTCCAGACAGATACTACTGCTGAATTTTGGCTATTGAGAGACTCAGGCAAGTACTTTTACTGTGCCCAGGCTCAAAGAAATAGTATTAGATGCTAATAATTTTACTAGAATTGGTATAAGACTTTCCCCAAGCCAACTAGTTAGAATAATAGTTTTGTAGCATTATTTGAACATGTATCTCTGAAAGACTATGAGGATTTATTAAAAGTAGTGACACAGTCCTTTAATCCCAGCACTAAGGAGGCAGAGACGGAGGATCTCTGTGAGGTCATGGCCAGCCATTTCTACACACGCACTTTCAGGACATCCAGGTATAGAGAGAGACCCTGACTCAAAAAAGGAAAGATTTGTCAAACACACACACACACACACACACACACACACACACACACACACACACACATATATATATATATATATATATATATATATATATATATATATATATATATATATATATTCCTACCACTGTGACTGTGACCATAAAATATGACTGTGGCTGCCAGTTTAAGGAAGGAATGCTCTCTCTTGGCTCAAAGTTTCAAAACTTTCACCCCATAGCTTCTTGGTTCCACACAATGGAGAGGACGATTGCAGCAGCAAATACACGTAGTAAAGAAGAGTCATTCACCTCACAGTGAGGCTGGAATCAGGAGACAAAGGGCACCCAGGATCCATGCCGTAACCATCAAAGGCCCTCTCTAGTGACCTGCTCCTACTAACCACATCTGTCTCCTGAAAGATTTATAAGCACACAACCTAATACCATGTTCTGGGAAGGAGTTAAAAACATGAGCTTAGTGCAGGGGGGAAGGCATTTCAGATTCAGATCCTAACATTAACTTAGCATATGTATGTATGTATGTATGTATGTATGTATGTATGTATGTATGTATGTATGTATGCATGCATGTATGTATATGGGGAATAATCCTGTCCTGATTTTACATTTCCATTGTGAAATATAGATTTGTAGAAAGACAACAATAACATAAGAGGAGGCAACAAAAAACGATGAAGAAGGAAGATTGTTCGTGCTTTCAGGAAAGGAAAAGAGGAGCCCGAGGCTCTGATGTGCCCATTCAGGCATTTGTCACTTGTCGCAGTATTGAGGAAATATCATGAGACCGTGGGCTCTGAAGCCTGCCTGAGTGTCTATCCTGGACAACACGCAGGGCATGGGACATGATAAGCATGCTGTGCTTTGGTTACGTGAATTTTTGAGCTCTCTATTGCTGTGTACCAATTACTTTACACGACAGAGTAAAAAGCGCCCATCTCCTTGAGCAGAGTTCTGTAGCCCTCTTCTATTGGATTTCCTGCTCAGATCTCACAATGCCGAAATGGAATTGTTAGTGAAAGGGGCTTTTCATTTGGATACACTGAGAGAAGATCATCTTTCAAGATCATTCAGGTTTTGACCAAATTCAGCGAGTTGTGGCTTTTGGACTAAAGTCTATATTTCATTTCTAGCTATCATCTGTGGCCACTCTCAGTTCTTGAAAGTCATCAGCCTGGCTTTCTATGTGGTCCCCTCCATATTCAAGCCAGCAATGACCCCGAGTCGATCCTCCGCTTTCAAACTCTGATTTACTTTTCTGTGAGTACAAAGAGAAAAATCATCCTTTTAAGGGGCTGGTATATTTCTGTGAAGACCACCTTATTATCTTAAGGTCAACCTATGCCATAACCCCATCGCAGTAACAATGAAAAGGTGATGGTAACAAGGAAGGATTCCAGTCAAGGAGATGGAAAGGGTGCCCACAAAGACATCTCTAACATTGTTGGTTGTTCATACCAAGGTACCAGCCACTTTATTCTACCCTTCAGTCTTCAGAATACAAGAGAAGCACGTAAATCAAAAGTACATTTTGTGATCAGACTTGGGAAAGTTATTCTGGATCAAGCACTCTGCGCTGCCTCTCCCGGACTGGGACATTCTGGGAGATTTTACTAGGTTTCTGATTCTTTAATAGAGGCACGGGAAATTTCCTAAATTAATTGAATACAAAACTTCTTTTTCCACTTAGGCACATTTGGAACTCGTATTATGTACCAACTTAAAGGGGTAGACTGCTGTGTTTTGTGGGTAATTCATGCATCAGAGAGTATTTTTTTTAAAAGCCACTGGTGTCTTTCTCATGATTTCAAGACCCGCTTGTGTGTACTTGTGAAAATGGCTGCTCTTCACCAGAGTGATACAAGCACGTGTACATCAGTGGTGGAAGGGAGCGCTCTCTATTCGAATGCCATGAGATTAAATTGTATTATATGTAAAACTATAAGTTTACATAGGACAAGTTTAACCACAAGTACAGTTGAATAAAAGATCACCTAAAAAGCAATTTTGAAACACTAAGTACCAAATTTAGCAAAAATTACTAATAACAGAGATCAAAAGTAAGAAGCTATTATGTTCTGTCACTAATAATAAACTGTTTGGAAATTTTTTTCCATCATTCTGAAAGTTTAAATGGTTGAAAGCCAACGTAATTAATAAACTCAGAATTTCTCCTTTATTTTTATCTTGGTATCTGTATTGAAAAATACATTGCTATAAAAACAACAGAGGTTTTGCCCATTGTTCATTGAATACTAATCAACAAGCCTGATTTCTGCTTATATGACACTGGAGGCAAATCAATTGAAACCTATCTTTCCATGATCAAATATGTCTGATATAGATCCTCTGAGGTTTGTTCTGGAAGGTGCCAAGGTCCAATAAACTCAGTGGGTTTCATCATTTCAGAAATTTTATTAAAAAGCTTAAGATAAAATATAATTGGCTTTATATGTCTGCTATACCAATAACTGACACAAGGAGAAAAAAAATATTACAAAGGAACTTCTTTTGAATGTCACCATCACAGAACTAAGAAAGATGGCTTCCCTGTCTCTATTCCCAGTGTTACAGATGTAGAAATCGGTCAGACGGTGTGAGGGGTACAGCTGGGGACCAGCATTTTCAGCTTTCAGTTCTGCTAAAGCTTCATCAACCCTCTTATGTTTCATTTTCATATTTGTAAGTTTATTTCCAATGTTTATGACCCTTTCCTCTGTTTGAAAAATATTACACAGTTCTGCGAGGATGGTGGATTTAGCTCACAACGGTCAGGACCATGTCCTAGCCAGTGTCAAGTGATCCAATGTCCAATATGGTCTCGTTCCACCGTTGCAATCAAGTTTCTTGTGGTATCCTAAAACTACCCAATACCATGTTCTCTCATTTACATCTCTCTCTGGAGGATTTTGAATGTGTTGGCTACTTTTAACACCGCAGTATAAGGAGAATCCATTATTCCTAAAGATCGGACTTGGAGCCATTTTCAATAGGAATATATTCGATAACACTAATGCTTCTGGATGTTTATTTAGTTGTTAATCTGCCCGTCTCTCTCTGCTTCCTGTGTCACTGAAGGAGACAGGCTGCCGCTTAGCTAATTTTGGTGACAATACATTTCATTTTCACAGTAGGCCTGTCATCTGTGTCACGTCAGCGTCCTTAGTCCTGGTTTCTGATCTTAAAAGGTGATAACATTTAACACTACTTCTCTTTATTGTTGTGAGTTGGGATATGGATAATATAAAGAGGCAGGAAGAAGAGATATCTTCAAGTCCTCAAGAAAACATAATTAATTTTTCTAAAGGAAATTACCAGCAATCTAATATTCTTAAAAAGAGAATATCTCAATTTATCCAAAGACAGGTAATATCTGCGTAAAAATCTCATCTTAACTCACCAATGTCCTTCAGCCTGTGCTGAGAAGCACCAGCTCTCGGGCTGGGGAATCATTTATCCTCCCAGGTCCACTCAGTTCCTGGCCTATAGGCTGAGATTGCCACCAAGGGAGCCAATTAGTGCCAAATATGTTGGTGGGTTTTTGATGTAGGAAAATCTCCCCTAAGAACTGGACTGAGATGAGCCATCAAATGATAGTGATTTTCAGTCACTAATGATCCGGGATTTAAATAGAGACTTTTAATTGGGTTACCAAGCAACCTGCAAATATTTTGGTGGTACCTGCTGAGTCAATTGGGTAGTTTATAACCCCCTCTCTTCTGATTATGTTATCTTTGATATGACCACATTATGTATTATCAATGATCAGCCCAAGTTTCCCCCTTTGTCATTAACCAAGAAAAGACACCCTTGATTTTTTTTTTCATTGTTGTTCTTTGCTCGCATGATGTTTCCATATGTCTGAAGGAGGTTGAGCCGAGTAAAGGGTAACCATGGGGAATAAAGGAAAGTATTCATTAAGCTGTCTTCTTATGCCCCGGGCTTCTTCCAAGTAAACTTAGACCTCCTGAAATGAGAAAGGGTACGAAGGCTTGTTTAGAACCCATAATTCCACTTAATTAACAAAGCTGGGATTCTGTGTTTGCTTCTTAGATCCATTCCCAAAACATGAAAAGTGAAATGCGGAAGATACTGTTATTGTGGTTTTTGTTCTTCACTGGAGAGTTATTTTCAAAGAAAACTTCCCAAGAAAAAATAAATTCTGCCTTTTATTGTTTCCAGATGCTTTTGTCAGTCCCTGTGGCCAAATGTATGAACTTCCTTTCTGACTGCCACTGTCATTTCCCTCAGTCCGTCCTCTTTCATGGCCTCACATGGGTCTGCCTATGTTCCTTGAACTTCAGCCTTCTGCTGTCTTGACCCCCGGTGGGGATTAGCACTCTTCCTCCCGGGCTTACCGCTCTGGCTCTCTGGTTTTTGGATAGCATTTCACACTGGCTTTCAACCTCCCAGTCCTCTGAATACACAGTGGGCTCTTTAGAAACATGCCTTTTCCACTTGACGTGTGTAGTGTGACTTCCCGACTGTAGATGAAGCAGAGACTGGAACTCTGTTTCTCCTACGTTTCCTTCCCTGGCCGGGTTTTAACTCTTTCTTACTCCTTCAGTTGAACTCTTTGTTAGCAGAGATCCAAAGGGCATGCTGCTCTGTTTGTCTGCCTCCAAGTTTCTTTAACGACCCCCTCCTCTTCCATTGAAAACTTCTGCTAAATGAGAAATAGCATCACCAGCTCTTTGCTGTTTAATTCCACATGGACAGGTAAGCTATTTCATAAATCCCAAGATCAGCTGAGATGGGTCCTCAGGGCCTGTGACTGCACTCAACGGGTGTGAAAACTAAGGACTCAGTGAGTCCAAGGCTAGCCAAACTTTATATGAATGGCAGAAAATGTCAGGGGGTTAAATCACTCCTACACACTATATGATGGTGTTACTCACTTGATCCCAACTCCTGACCCAGTTTTGCTTCCCAGTTATGGGTTTAAGCAGAAATCAAAATGGTAGCAAATTCTGCATGATTTAGGTTGGGTCATTTCTTTCCTGAAACATACACTGACGTAAGACCATTGAGAAAGGCAGTTGAAAGGAGAATGAGGGGACCACTATGAGTTATGGATTGAAGTTCTCAGAGGAGACAACATCCGTGATATCTTTACATTGTATGCCTATGAATTAATGCCAGGCCATGAAATAAATGACAGAAAACTGAAAGGAATGAAAGCAGACAGAAATGCAGGCCTAACAAGACAACCTTCCAAACAATATGTATGTACACAGTTGGAGTCGGAGAACAGTCTTTCTTCTATATTCTACTGCACACCCAAGGGTGCCAAGGCGCCTAAGAAACGCCGATCTGTTTCTCACTAAAGTCCAAGAACGAAGGAAGGTTTGAAGATAACATCTTTGCTATACTCCTTTTCAGACGAATGGCCAGTGAAGTTTGCAAAACGAACCTCTGGAAATAAAACAAACTCTTCAAGAGTGAGTGTGAGTATGAGTGTGTGTGTGTGTGTGTGTGTGTGTGTGTGTGAGAGAGAGAGAGAGAGAGAGAGAGAGAGAGAGAGAGAGAGAGAGAGAGCACCTCCGTGCACACACATAAGTGTGCACATACATACAGAATACCACCTGGACCTTGTATATTATTCCTTGGGAGTTATTTAGCTTTTATTTCTTTTGAAACAGGGCTTGGCTTAGAACTCACCTAGTGAACTAGGTTGGCTGGCCAGTGAACCCAGGGTTCTACCTGTCTCCATTTCCCTAAAGCTGAGATAACAAACATGTACCATACTTCCTAATGGGGTTCTAGGGATTGAGCTTGGGTCATCCAGCTGCAAGGCAAGCTTCACCTACAGAGCTGTTGCCTCAACCACTTACCAAACAAGTCTGAACCGCAAGTTTTCTGAAGTGTGAAATGTGATTTCTGGGCTCTTTTCTTTTTCTCTTGTTTCTTTGATTCATTTTTATTTTTCTCACATATTATTCTTTCCCAAGCAGCCTGAAGAGCAGTACGTAGCTGGCTGAGAACAGCGCTCTCACAACAGAGTAATATCCTAATTACCCTCCTCTTAGTAAGGGCTCCTTTTGACAGGTGTCAACTTGACTTAAGTGCTTGGCTGCTGGGTTTTTTTTTCCCTTTATGCTCCTTTTTTCCACATTGTCATGTCTTGAAGTGGGGTTAAATGCTGACATCCCTTTGTGCTTAACTAGCGATAACTATCAAAGAAATGCATAAATTACAGTTCCAGTTACACTGAGCCTAGCAGGCTCATCTGCCTGGAAAGAAGAGACAGAGAATAGAGCCAACCTGGACTGTATTTTTTCTGAGCAGAGTTGTGAGGTTGGCCTATTAAATCTCAGGTTCCTTTGGGTTCCTTTCTGCTTTCTCGGGTACTTGGACAGGTAGAATATTCCAACTAATTATTCTGACTTCTCGCCTCTTGTTCATTAGTTAAAGAGTTTCTGTTTATCAGAGAAAATATTCACTCACCCTCTACAAAACACAAAATAATTCTTTAGACCATAAGTTATTTTAAAAGAAAATCTCAGATGAGCGAGGAAATTTGTGGTGCAAACATGTCTGCCAAATGAGAGGAGAGTGGTCTGTTGAACAGCATTCACTCCAAATCTGATAGACACACTGCCCAATTGCCATCTTGCTTGTCAAGCCTTAACAGAAACTCACCTAAACAAGCGAACAAGCAGGCAGCCACCGCAAATAGCCCTTCCACCTCTTTGACCAACAGCTATGAATGACAAAATATGCCCAGCTCTCTTTCTAGAGTTTTTCCTTGCTGTTGATTGGCTGAGAATGTAATTTCATGGTAGAATGTTAGAAAATGACCCCTTGTAATGATAGAATTTACATAAATAAATGCTGATCGCACAAAACAGATAATATGCTGTGGATATCATCACAATAAGTTGTCTCCTACTGACATAGACTCGAAGTTGGAAGCACACAATTATGCAAATCAAACTAATGCCAGTTGCTCATTACTGTCATGGCGGTAAAGGCAGAAACATATCCTCCATAGTCAGCTCGAGGCTGGGCCACAGGCCAAGATGTTTGGTTTTGCTGACAGAATAACTGAGTCAACAAAAATAGACTATCACAGTAATACATCAGAGAGGTCCACATCACGGCAAACCTGAGGCTTAATGGACCGTGGATTCTGTCTGTGTGGAGTGTCCTTTCCTGGTATTGAGCTGTAGACCGTAGGCATCCAGTCCACATTGCAGACTCTACAAACACAAGCAATTTTGTTTACTGTGGCGATGCTACAACTCTATTAGCTTTTCCTAAACCCACGATAGGACATTTAATAATACACAAATGATGTCAATATTCCAGTCCTAAGCACTTTATTAAGAATTTTAGAGGACCTGCCAAACCCTGGATCTAGGTCTGTCCTGAATTCTCACTAGACACCGGAGCTGTTTTCAAACAACAGAGTTTTCATTTACCATAACATCCCTTTTTTTTCCCCTCTTTTGTCAAACTAGAATTGCTGTCTCTGAGAGAATAGCTACCCCTAGGAGGAAGCTAATGAATCTGGGTTTCACACAGATGACTGGAAGCGTCAATGACACCATGAAGCAATGGTTAACATCCATCTCCTTCCTCCTCTCTGTGGTGGACTAATTCCGTGAATAGCCTTCAGTCTTCACCTGTCATGGCATCTGTGCCTTCCATGTGAACCAACTGTTCACACCAAGTAGTGTGTCCTTTGTCCCTTCCTTCTGAGTTCTGTCACATGTCTTGCCTAGTCAGTGGACACGGCTGTGGAACAAAAGCAGAATTAGACCCGATCCTTGCTGGTTGCCATGTCTATTTAGGCAAATTTGCCTCTATTTAGGAAGGACATTGCTGGCTTTTTATGTGAGCGGGTCAGAGATACATGAAGGAGAATTGAATTGTTCCGTGAAGACATTAAGACTAATCTAGGAGATCAGCCAACAACTAGCCACTCTCCGACAGCTGACAGGATTCAGCAGACATCAGCCTAAGTCACCCCTGCAGTCCAGAAGTTCTTCATGTTTTACTCGCCTGTGTTTTGTCCTGTATGCTAAGCAGTCTCATGGTCTGAATGAGAGAATAGAGAATTTTCAACAAATTCTTAAGGAGATTTAAAAATGCAAGAGATGAGTTAGAGAGATGTCTCAGCAGTTAATGGCATGTGCTACTCTTGAGAGGGTCTGGGTTCAGTTCCCAGAACCCACATGGAAGTTTACAAAATTCAATAACTCCATTTCCAAAGGATTCAGCACCCTTTTCTGGCCTCCTGCTAATGCCAGGTATGCATGCAGTGCGCTGACATATTTGCAGATGAAGAATTCCTATACATAAGGTAAAACAAATAAATACATCCTTTATAATTCCAGGAAAATATGTTCTATGAGTAACAGAAGAGTGTATTCATTTGATCCCAAGGCAAACCTGCGGGGAACACAAATCACACCAAAATGAGAGAAGCTTTCGAACTCGCTTGAATGACTAGAATTAAAGACTAATGTGCTACCAAGACTATGGAAAGTGACAAGACTGGGAGAGCCTCAGACAGAGAGGCTATCTTGGAAATGGGTCTAACAATCTCTCAAAATGTTAATCTGCATTTATCATTTTAGACATCTACCCCCAGAGAAATGCAAACCAAATTCCATGCAAATGCTTGAAATGAATGTCCATTTGACCATTACTGAAATGGCTCAGAAATTAAATCATTCTAATATTGACTAGCTGATGAGTGAGTAAATAAAATAGCATCGCTATAAATTTAAGCACTATTAACCAATAGAGAAGAACTGAGAAATGATGTACGTCACAATATGATGATCTAGAAGACATGTTCTAAGTGAAAAACTTGGCACCACAGACAATACCTCCTGATGATATTTATATAAAATATCCAGAATGGGAAACAATGAAGGAAAATAGACTGATAATTCCCTTGATCTGGAAGGAAGGTAAAGAGTAGAAGTAGAGAAAAAACTTTTAGGAAATAAATATGCAACATTAGATTATTATAATGGCTACACAGCTCCAGAGATGCACAATAACTCATTTTACTTTCATCATTCAATAGGTAATTATATATATATATATATATAAAATATATATATATCTCTCTCTCTCTCTCTCTCTCTCTCTCTCTCTCTCTCTCTCTCTCTCTCTCTTCTCTTTCACCATAGGTTTTCTTTGTCTAGGTCACAGACATATGAATATTGGTTAATAGAGCTTTATAAGGGAAAACATAACCTCTCAACGTGACTTCTTTGAGACAGTTAATTTACCACACTTGATACATTAAATGGTGAAAGCATGGGACATGGGACACATTTGCCATATGTTCCCAGGTCCTGATGTTCACAGTGGACCAGCTCTGTCTTTGTTCCCATTCTTTCTGTGACACTCACTCAGGCTCCATTTAAGCATCCTAAGGTCTATCTGTGTAAAGGAAATGGTGCCACTGGTTATATCCTACTTTGCAAGGAATGACCAACTTCAGTGGGTAAACTTCAGCAATGTCAGGGGGGTCTGAGGGCTGTTTCTGGTTTTTCTCAATGGCTTCTTCTTAAGCGTCAGGAATGAAGATGAATTTGTTTAGTCACATTGAGCAGCTAGAGAGTCTGTGTACTGCCCAGCCTTTTGTGTCAGTCTTTCCCTTGATCAGTACAACTTCTATTTAGGTCTTTAATGGTTTTGACCCCCATTACCTCTTTTCATAAATTTGGGTCACTTGTTTTTGGTTTTACTTTCCTTCAGCCCACTCTTAGAGCTAGCTGGATGGTGTAAGAATGAAGGGAATGCCCTTTCCCTCTCGTACCCTTACACACAAAACTCACGTGGACTTTCTGTTGATATAGAGAGAGCTCTGCTGACGATTGACAAAACAACCTTCATCTTTATTCTCCCAAGAGGGAGGAAATAAAGGCAGAGTGCAGTTATAAACAAGCAGTCAAAGTTGTCCCTTGTTTGCTTTGGGATTTTTTTGTGTGTTTTGTCTGGTTAGGATTATTATTTTTTTTGTAAGCCCACTGTTATGGCACACCCCAGTTACAGCTTGCCCAACTATTTCTACCATGCTTCCCAGGCTGTGTGGAGAATTCCTTGAAAGTCCTTTGAGACCACAATGCATCCTGTTATAGTTAAAGGTGTGAGGCAGAAGAATGTAGAAGAGGGGTTAAATCTCCAGTGTTGCTCCAAAGAAACGTCAAAAGCCAGCTGGACATGTCTGATGCACGAGGGGGGCCTTCTGAGAACAGTGGGAAAAGTACAGACTCCTTGCTTATTCCAAACTCCCGGTGGGCAACCTTGTCAGCTGACACACAACGTAGGAGGCTGATGGCGCAGATTGTTGAACTTCTAGTGGAAGTTAGCATAAATGTTTAGCAGTTTATTTTCCTCTCTCAAAATGGTGAATCATAAATGGCCAAGGTGATCAACTCCAGAGGGAACTCAAGGTTTCCAACCAACCCAAAGCGCCTTACCTGGTTCCCACCACCCACTAGGGGACTGCAAGGATCCACCGCCCGCCCCCTCCCCCCTTGACTTTGAACCACTGCTTGGTTTTACAGTCCACTTGCCTGTGGTTTAGAAACTGAGTATGTCAGCATTCCATTTTACTGCCTTGGAGTAGCAGCAAATGTGTTTTGTTCTCTCCTTTCAAAAGTAAAGATTGTATTTTAAAATCACTCTCTCCCTGAGGGAACCACTCACTCCTAACTCCCTGACAAGCCATGAGGACCTCAAAATTAAGAAACATGTCCAGAAATGTGAGTTTGTACAGAAAGGACGAGAAAACCACCCAGACACGTAATGAGTCAGTTATGTGCCTGGCTCCTGTCAGGAAAAATGTGTGTCTGGATTTTCAGGCTCATAATAGACATGTACAGCTAACTGACTTTTATCTTGCCTCTGTCATATTGATCTATCAGTGAATCCATAAGAGAAGATAGAGGCCTGGAACAGTAAAAAGTAATAACCATTGAGATGGATAGCCCGAGCGAAAATGTAGTTTCATGGGGACACTTAGTGCAAAGAACTGTAGATTCATGTCAAGGGGGCCTAAGTATCCCTTTCAAAGCCAACTGTTAAAAACACCTAGTGCACAGTTGACCTGCCTTCAGAATATGATATGTTTCTGTATTGATTTTTCAGAGGTTCAAAACAAGAGGAAATAGCCAAGTGAAAGTTTCTTTGCAGAGCACTAAAAGTAATTTACCTTCTTCCTTCTGATTTCTGCCTCAGATTTTGTTTTATGGTTCAAAGTACAAGTGCTTATTTTAAAAAATTCATTTCTGACTTACGGTAGGAAGCAGCGCCAGAGACCTAGAAAGTGGGAAGCGTGAGATGAGTCAGGAAATGAAACAGAACAAGCCCCTCCCCCTTGCATTAACAGAGTTAGCAGCTAGTCATTATGGGATGGCACCTGTCATTTAAGCACCCGCCTCAGATGTCGGAGTTTTCCTCTTATTAGGGCATTCTGAACAGAGTGTAGGATATGCAAAATGTTCCTCAGGATGGCTTTGGATTCTCCTGCGGGTAGCTTATGACATTCCTTTTTGTTCTACACCCCCTTACATGAGAAAATTATCAATCATATTTTTAAATGGATTTTTGAGACAGAAGCAAAACATTTGCTTTCTGATTCAAATGAGTGTTGCTCTCACATCACTCTTGTGCAACTGAAGTCAGCATCATGTTGACCATCTACAATTCTCGTTTATTTATTAATTTGCATCCCAAACGCTGCTACCTCTCCCAGTCCCCCCTCACAGGTTCCTTTCCCCTGCCCCTTTACCTCCTTTCCTGAGAGCATGACCCCTGCCATATACCCCCCCACCCTGGTGCCTCCTCTCCCACTGAGACCAGACATGGCAATCCTTCTGGGGAGTGGATACCACAGTCAGGCTACAGCTTTAAGGGAGAGCCTCCTCTTCAGCGTTTCTGGAACCCACATGGAGACTAAGCTGCACAGGGAAGCACCAATCCCTGGCATTCTTAGTGATGCTGTGTTTTGCTTGCAGACAGGAACCTAGCATAACTGTGCTCTAAGAGGCTCTACTCAGCAGCTGACTGAAATAGGTGCAGAGACCCACAGCCAAACATGGGATGGATGTTGGCACCCTTATTGAAAAGCTGGGGGAAGATCAGACGCTTGAACGAGATAGGAACCCCACAGGAAGACCAACAGGGTCAACTTACCAGGATCCCTGGGAGCTCTCAGAGCGTGAGCCACCAACCAAAGAGTAGACCGGGCATATATGTGTAACCGACTCTACAATTCTTGGCTAAGCTTCTTCTTTTTCCCCAAATATCATGTGCTTTGTTATTACAAGCCCTTCCCTAACCTAAGGCTGCAGCTAAGAATGAGGGGGAGTTTAAAGTGTTGATGAATTCTGAGTCTAAAGGGATGACTGCCCAGCTGTACCTGAGGCCGACTGGAAAGGAACACACTCGCTCCAATTCCTTCATTTTCCTCCACTCCCCCAGCAGGGCCTCTCATTGGCCAAAGAAAGACAGAAAAGAATTCCAGATTCACAGTCCCCATCGATGCTCTAGAACAGAGGAAGAAACTGAATTCCTCAGGATCTAAAAGAACAGCTTGAAAAATGTCCTTTCATAGGTATTTTATAATGACATAGACCACTGTAGATTTATTTTTGTGCGTATGAAATTAACATTATAATTACATTTCTTCAACTACAGAAAAGAAAGGCAACACTGGGGGTCCACTGGTGAGAGACCCATGCAAGCTGAGGTGGGAGAGGTGGCTCGACTGGTTAAGTGTGAATGGCGCTCTTGCTGAGGGCCTGAGCTCAGTTCTGAGAGCACCTATGCTCAGCCAGCGGCTCACAGTCACCTGGAGCTCCAGGGCCAGTAGATCCAATCCCTAGTGTTGGCTTCTGCGGGCAGTTTCACTCATGTGAAAATGCCCCTCCCATGAACACAATTAAAATTTAAAAGTACATTTTAAAACAAAAAATATAGCTTTTTATCATATTTATGATGTACCAGTTTTGTAAGGAGTTTTACATATTTTTCAATATATGAATTCACTGTAGTGATATCTGTAAGCATCCCAGAAAGTGTTGCTCAAGATCCCTAGGATTACAAAATAAGTGAAATTAGAGAAAACAGAGGGGTGGGGGGAGATCTGTGAACTTCTGTCATAGACTTCTCAGCAAGTCCAACATTACAATCAGGGCTGTGCAAACATTCCCAGGAGGAGAAAGGATAACCTCTTCCTTAAACCCTCCATTTATCCTTGTCCATTTTGGTTTTAGCTCAGATTGTGGAAATATGCTGTATCCTTCATTTAAAAAAAATAGAAAAATGAGATTTTTTTTAAAGGTATTAGATAGCAAAGTGCATTTTAAAATAATGTATTATAACTATAAAAAATTCAGTCACATGTTTTCCAGAACCGGATGAAAACATTTATGAACCATAGACTATATTTTTGAAAACCATGCCATTAAAGAGGTTATTTATTGTAAGCACCTAAATCTGTTAGGTATTAGATACAGGCTATGTTATTTTCGCTTTGTGCTTTCTTTTTCATACATGTTTTTCCTGTGGCTTCTGGATTCAACTGGTCTAGGTTGAAAGATTCCAATACCACAGGATCTCACGTAAAATATGCACGTTAATAGATTTTCATTCAGAAAAGGCTACCATCGGCTGGAAAATGGGCATTCTATGCAAAAATCCAGTTGTCATTACACGTACTGATAATGTCTTTAAAAATATGTTACTTCAAGACATAGGTAAATATTTGTTTATCGATTATTCATCTATTTCTAGATCCAAATTTGAAATAATTCAAATGTGAGATACGACCTGCTGTCAGATCATTCTCTTCAAATTTTCAGTCACTGGAGAAGTAGTTATGCTTCTTCCAGTCCAGAAGGGTGCTTGATTCACATCCAGATAAAATGATGTGCTACCTACCTTTTCTTGGCTCGACTGCTGGCTTGCTTTTCTTCTTCTTCTCCTTCTCCTTCTCCTTCTCCTTCTCCTCCTTCTCCTTCTCCTCCTCCTCCTCCTCCTCCTCCTCCTCCTCCTCCTCTTCCTCCTCCTTCTTCTTCTTCTTCTTCTTCATTATTTTGCCTTCATTTCATCAAAGGCAACTTTTTAAAGTTTGACCATTTCAAAAACAGAGTCAAATGGCTAAAGTTGTTCTGTTTTTTAAAATTACAGAGAAGGATAGAAGTCTCTCTGGTGACATCTTCCAAGGTCTGTTGGCCTTTTAGCTCCATTAGAACATGATTTTAATATAATCCACACGTTGATGGTGAGGCATGACAGGTGTAGGGTAGTAAGCATATATGTGGAGGACTTATTTCAATGTATGGCCATGTGCACACACGCACACACGCACACACACACACACACACCCAAAAAATAAATTAGTAGTTTTATAAAAAGACTGCGAATAATAAAGGAAAGGATTCCAAATTAGGAAATCATTTGAATCTATTTCTATCCCTTTTCTAGCTATTATCTTTTTTCCTATTTAATAATTTAAATATTTATTAATAAATATTATTCATTTTACATCCCAGCATTGCCTCTCTTCTGGTCCCCATTCTCATACAATCCCTCTCCCCATTCCCTCTACCCTTCTCCTCTGAGAGAGTGGAGCCCCCTTGGGTATACTCCCACCCTGACGCATCAAGTCTCTGCAGGACTAGGGTCATCCTCTCCCACTGAGGCCAGACAAGGTTAGCAACAACAGCTTTAGGGACAGCCCCCACTCCAATTGCTGGGGGACCCACATGAAGACTGAGCTATGTATCCACTCCATATGTGCAGATGGCCTAGGTCCAACCCATGTATGGTTGGGGGGTTCCATATCTGGGAGCCCCCAAAGGTCTAGGTTAGTTGACCCTGTTGGTCTTCCTGTAGAACTCCTGTCCCATTCTAGCTATGATCTTAAACCTACCAACTACTTGTATTGTTACTGTGTGACCCTTTTCTCCACTACACTTCATATATTCGTGATTCTTTGACTTTTCTTTATAACAACAGCCATTACTCATTTGTCTCCTGAATGTTTTTAATCTCAATTTCATTTATTATTACAATTTGGTAATTTTCCCCTTTTCCTGAATCTCAGAGATGCCACTTTCTCCAAGCTGCCCTTTTCCATTCCAACCTGAGTTCCTGCCTTGCGCTGTACTCTTCACTCACTCTGTTGATAACACGTAAGTCAGTGGAATCCCATTTTTGTTTTGTTTTGTTTTGTTTTACAACTAAACCAAAATTCTTTGGAGAACCCATATAGCTACTTGTTACTGTTGTAGTTCTAAAGTCTTTATCCCATGTGGCACACAGCAGTCTTTGAGAGAGTTTTATGAATGAATGGATCCTGGGCTCTCTCAGCCAAACAGGTGACTCCTAGCCTTGGTAAGTCTTTTATCATTCCATAAATTAAACAAGGAAACATAAAACACAGAGGGTCATGGCAGCATGCATGAATAAAGAAGAGAGACCGCTGAGCAGAAATCAGGTTCAAAGCTGTCTGACTTGGACTTTCTGTTTCCTCTCCCCTCCCATTCCTTCTGCAGCTGGGGTTCCAGGCCCATTTCTGATGGAAAGACGGCCCATCCCACAGGGCTGATGGGAAGATCCAGAGACCCTGTGCTGTTAGTAAGTGGAGAATGCAACAAAGACCTCTGTTGTCTTTATGTTTAAAGAGGAAAATACGTTCAAATAACAGAGGACAGGTGAGTCCTACTTAAGTATCTAGGACCCCCTCCCTCACCCTAAACTGGAGTTCCCCCTGGAGCCAGCAGCTGTGTGACTCCCCCTGTAGCTGATGTCCCATGTGTGTGTCGTGAGCACAGCTGCTCCCCTAGTGATCTCCTACTCTGACACTGACAGTGAAAGGGTAGTCCCAGTGGACAATGTAAAGAGCAGGAGTGAGGGGTGGAGAAGCCAATAATTGTAAGTGCCATCGGCCTACCATTTAGAGAGGCCACAAAACAGGCAGAGTAGAGCCCAGTTGCCCTCTCATTAGCCCCAATTAACAGAGCGAAGGCTGTTTGTGTGTAACAGAAGACACCTTATTCTTTACTGTTGGCTTTTAGCAATTGAGAGATGAGGAATCCCAGTGATACAGTTAACAGGAGAGCAAACGATTTATCCAGAAACAAATGTCTACAGATTTCAACCTGTTTTATGGAGCAAATAATGAGTTTAGAGAAGTTTTGTCAGCTGATGAAGAAGAACTTCAGCAAACACACAGCATTCGGCGTTACCTAACGTAATAAAAATTTAACGTATGTGGGAATTAGTACTGCCAGTATTGTTGCGAAAATAATATCAGTAATTCTACATGCTCTTGACTACTGCTGATAGCCCTGACTGGAGTCTGATAGTGTTCCAACAAGGGTCCCCTGGGAAACTATGGCCACCCCTTTACATGTCTTAAGTTGTGCCTTTTCAGGATCAAAGCCCAGTGTGGAGACAGGGCCCACGCTCCCCTTGATCATCCCTCAAGCCAATCGTTTACATAGATAGTCTATGTGCTGTGAGGGCTCCTGGTTTCCATCCCCAGAGCAGGGTAAAATTTTAAAGTAAGAGAGGAAGAGATGGTCCAATGGTTAAAGAGCAGTGGCTGCTGTCACAGGGACTGGCGTTGGTTACAAGCACCTACTTTGGACAGTTTCAACTGCCTGTAACTCTAGCTCCGAGAGCACTCTGCTCTAGAGCCTGGAAATAAGCACACAGTCGACATACAGAAAGCAGGCACGAGCACGTGCGTGCGTGCACGAGCACGTGCGTGAGTGCGCGCGCGCACGCGCACACACACACACACACACACACACACACACACACACACACACGTAAGAAGGCAATGTGCTTAGACTGAAGACAAGACTTCAGCATTGGTATCCTTATGGAATCACATGTCAGGGAAGGGCCGGTCAGTGGGACCTTGCCTTGCCTCCGTTCTCATTAGAGAGCCAGCCGTAGCTTTCACCTGATTTTCAGTCATTTTTTATCTCTTTTAACCAAATTTCCAGTCAACTCACATGGGCCGGCCTTGAGTATCACTTTCTCCGCCGAATTCTTCCTTTCCTAACCGGCATTCTGTGGTTAAACAGATGAATTCCAGATGTGAGAAGAATCGCTCACATTCATGAGGAATGAGGTCCTGACTCATTAAGAGAAAGATACCATTGCTTTCTGGCTCTGAACGCCGAGATTGCATTTCCTAGTTATGAGAGGGAATAGTGAAGTTTAACAAAAGCCATAAGGGATACTTCCTGGGTCACCAAAAAGGGCACAACCTGAGCATACCATTTGATCTCCTGCCGGGGTCCATATGCCTCCTTTGTGAGGAGTCCCATGGGCATCTTCCACATCGCACCTTCCCAGCCGCTGAGGTAGACAACCATTGGCACCTGCACCACTTATCTCACTGATCTAATCCAGAAGAAAGCTTCAATAGAATCCTAGTTTAAAGTATTGAGGGAAGACAAAGACTCCTGAGGAGGGAGGAAAGACGTGTGCGTGCCTAACACCCACCAGGAAGTGATTATGGCGTTTCAGCTAGCAGAGAAGCCTGAAGAAGGCAGGAGAGGAACAAAAGGTCTCCACATGCTGCAGCGCTATCTGCTCTGGTAAGGCTGTGAGAGATCTGGACCTGCTCTCCTAAACAAGTCCTTCAGAGTTCAGTCACTGTCATGTGCTCGCCAGCCTCATGGGTCTCATACAGGTTAGTCCTGCTCAGAGTTCTGCGACCAGATGCTAATTTCTCGCAATCTGAAGATGCCCTGTGGCATGCCCTGTTCGGGAAAACAAACTTCTTTCTTCTCTCACGTTTGTTTCTTAATCAGATTCAATATTGTAAAAGCGAGAAGAGGTACTAATTAAAGCAAAACAGCATCATTGCCAAGAGTGTGCTTTTGACTGGCTACAACTTTCCCTCGTTACCCCCATTTTGAGGAAGTAGGCAAACCCGTTTTGAGGAGTTAGGCAAACAACCACAGTGAACCAATGATTATACACCAAAACATCCCCTGGCACGGCAGGACCCACAATGAAAATGTGCTTAGACAGAAGTGTGCTCCCCAGAGCCAGACCCCCACATGACCCAATATGTACTTTCCTAAATCCAACCTGATAAATGTTAGGTGGCCCAAAGTAAATGCTTTAGTAATGGTGTGGACTCACTGTATTTCTCTAAACTCTGAATCCCATTGTCTCATTTATAATCACCATTAGGGCTTTATTTCAAATGGGACAAGGCTATCAGATAGACCTCTCCTGAGACTATGGGGGCGGAGCATGAAATCACTCACTGGGAAACGAATTGTGGTGATTCATCCCGGCACAGCCAAAATGGGGGCGGGGGGGGGGGGAAGCAACGCCCAGTGACTCAGAGGATGGTTCCAATGAAGAACGCCAAGGACATGGTGGAAGGCTCAAACACACTGGTCCACTCTCCATGCTTGAGGTGAATATCTCTGTCAACCAGACAATGGATGACTTAGATATTCCACCCATTCCCACAGGCCGTGTCACAGATTGCTTCTTTCCTACTTTAAAATCTGCCGGATTGCTAGGAAACTGATCTCTGAGGTTTGGAATGACACTTAGGGAAGCCAGCATCTTACGCTTTGTTCTTTTACGGCCCCTGCTGCACCCCGAGAGAGAGCAGGTGCTTTGCATTAGGCTGCCCAAGGCCAGCAGGGCCTGGCTTTATTACACTTGGGTAAATAACAGTCACTGTTGTCATCACGGTTTTCCACACTTTCAGAAAATGTCACTAGCCACATATCAGCAGGGTTCTTTGTCTAATTCCTACAGCTAAGGTGGCGAGAAGGTTATTAGAAGTAATAGCAAATTTAAACTTTTATTAGCAGTAAACTGCAAAAGCTAATGGTGATGCCAACACTAGATAAAATCATTGTCACAGTTAATTCTGAACTCCTTATTTCAAGCTTAATAATAGGAAACTCAATGGAAAGGATATTACACGCCCCATATCACTCATGAGTGCCGCAGGCCTGAGTAACTTGTTATTTTGCTCATGAGTGAAATAAAATGCAGATTATACTGCCTGCTATCAGGGGCATTGTTTTAATTGAGGATGTATGCATGGAGATGAGGGGGGGGCTTCTCAGTTGTGTAAATGTTTTAAGAACATTCTCGCTTATATCTGTGACTCTGTGATTCACCTTTGTGCTGATGTGTGTGTGTGTGTGTGTGTGTGTGTGTGTGTGTGTGTGTGAGAGAGAGAGAGAGAGAGAGAGAGAGAGAGAGGAGAGAAAGCTTTTAAGATTATTCCTGCCTAAGATGCAGAGAAACAAGCATAAGCCAGGGAGAGAAGATAGTAGTTGTGGGTACTTTTCTCATCTATTTCTGCAAAATTTCTTCCTCAGTCAGCATTCTAGTCCTTGTACTTCCAGTCACTCTGTCAACCAAGGCAAACAATGGAGTATTTGTGTTTCCCTGCCTGTCTCATTCCAATTGTGTCTGTCCCACACTTAAACACACACTCACATACCCACAGACACACTAACACCCACACTCCTGCACACACACACACACACCACACACACACACACAGCTCAAGAACAAAACAGACAATATTCATTCTTCAATTCTTTACATTGACTAAGAAAATGGGTGTTTCCAGGTTTCAAGATCACACCTGAGTTTGTGTGTCTGTGTGTGTTTTTTAAAGTGTGCTATTTTTCCCGTTCAAAAAAAAAAAAAAAAATTGAAGCGATTTCTGATCCTCTGCCACAAATCATTCAAATGTGCCCTGGGAGCTATGTGCGCATTCCTATTGTAAGGGAGCCTTCTGTGGTCTTAACAGGGATGTCTGGGATTCCACAGGTCAAACTTCAGCTCTGTGTGTGTGTGTGTGTGTGTGTGTGTGTGTGTGTGTGTGTGTGTGTGAGAGAGAGAGAGAGAGAGAGAGAGAGAGAGAGAGAGAGTACATAGAAACCATTTACATTGATTGAAGTTGAAATTTTAATATATCCACAACCAAACTCATTTTTGGTCTTTAGGTCTCACTATTCTATTTGAAATATTTTTCCGATGACTCTCTGAATGGACAGAGCTATGAATGGCTCAATGTCAATTAGTAACTCATGTCAAGTTGACTTCCACGGAGAGCGGAGAGCTACAATACTAAAGGCTGCAGCCTGCCTAACAAAGGTTTTACATACATTAGGGGAGCAGAAAGGGGTGGATGAAAGCAGTTAGCTCTCTGCTCTATATTCCTAGTTTGAAAAACAGGAAAAGAAACCTGAGTTTAAAACTCTCCTTTTTTCAGTGAACTCAATTCTTACTGGCAGACTAAATTAGCTACCTGGTTGCAGTGCTGATTGGCTCAGTCCTGCTGCTCACCCAGGGCAGTGGGTCGCACTTTCCATGTCTTCTCAGGGCCACTCCTGTGTCCGGCTCCAGCCTGCAGGCCCCATCATTACACGGTACTTTCTATTATCCATAGCTATAAATTAATTGAGAAATGTGTGTGTTCTCAATACGATGTTGCCATTAGGAATAAGTCCTGTCCACTTCAAGAAAAATGGAACACTGTGTTCCTAAAGTACAAGCAAACAGTCCTAAATTCCACATATTATTGTCACCAGAAAGAGGAAATGCAGAACTCCGAGTATGTAAACCCGCACAGCTGGGCAAGATTGCTCCAGACATCAATGCCTGTGCTACCTGGTTCCACTTAGTTCCCATTCAGACACTTCATTCTTATTCTTCTTGAGAAGAAACATTGTATCGTACCACTTGAGATCCTTTTGTGTTGTTGTTATTGTTGCTCTTTATTTAAACTCAAGCTGTCAGTCAGACATGGTTTTAGTATTCCATCCGTTTGGTTGCTGGGTTTGGTTTTTCTTGTGTTTTAACCCCTAATTTAGAAAATCACCAGTGCTTTGCAAGAGACATTTTTAATGGATCATCATACCTAATTTTGCATGGATGCCAAGATGTCTGGCTGGTTCTATCTTGAGTCTTTTAGAGATTTTTAATGGTTTCGAAAACAGTCTTGTTCTGTAGATTACACAACTATCCCCTAAAAATACTTCTCTGTTTACATAGTTTTTAAAAATTGTGTGGGAACATTGAAATGTGTTGATGATCATGCTAGCACAGGTAACTGATATTTTGAACATAGATGATACTAATTTATGAAATTTCATTCACGACTAAATATGGTATCCTCAAGTCTGTGTAAAACTTTATTTTACTCTGTCAATTTACAAAATTTTAACAGTTTGCTGTTTTTAAAGGTGAGTCTATAGACGCTTGCTCACTATGTGGCAAAAATCACTCGGTGGTTATGTCTCTTTCTCTCTTCCCCTTCTCTCTCTTCCCACTCACTTTCCAACTCTGTGTGTGTGTGTGTGTGTGTGTGTGTGTGTGTGTGTGTGTGTTCTACAAAATCACAGCTCTGCCACAGAGAACTATCAATAAATAAAGCAATCCTAATCTTTGTCCTTGGAGTTCGTTACCCTTTGGAGGTGTGGTACAAATACATACAGACTACTGGTTAATGATAAGCTCTCTAGAAAAAACAAAGCAGACAGGAGAGTGATTAGGAAAGGCCTTCATTGAAAGAACAAAATCTGGGCATAAGAGAACTGAAGAAGCACATCATGGAGGTGAGGACAGAGGCAATCTTCTGACAGGGTGACCCAATGGCTAAAGGTCCCAGGGGAATGATTTCCACAGGGTTTGAAGAACATCAGGAGGTTGATGAAGAACAAGCAGGGGAAGCTTGTGTGATCATCGGAGGTGAGGATGAGATGATCAGTGTGTGAGGAAAGGGGGTTGGGGACTTATTGAATGCTTCTTTTCTTGTGTTAAATTGGCAGCCTTTACAGCATTCAGCGAAGAAGAGAGACGTGATTTCAGAATGATCAAGATAAGAGATGATGAAGGCCTGGCTCACCAGCGGAGGCAGAATAAAGAAGGCAAATTTCAGATGCAGCTGGCAGCTAAAGGTTTTGCCAAAAAAAAAAAAGGATAAAAACTGTGTGAAACAAAGATTTAAAATCTTAGAAATAGCAAGCCAGAACTGCCATTTTCTAAGTAAAGACAGATTTTATGGAAGTAATTTGGCAAGGGTAGTACCAGGAGCTGGGACATTAGCTATCATGAGAACAAGTTAAGACCGTAATCGCATGCAGGACTCTCTGTAGGTCAAAGAAATCGTCCCTAGAATGTCTTTGAGCTGTGGCAGTTTTGAGGTCCTGAGTACAAACAGAAAAGAGAAGTCCAAAGCCTGAGTTCTGAAACATTTGCTACAGAGCGATCGGGGAGATGGCACATTAAAAAGAGGCTTAAAATACATGACTGGTAAAGAAGAACATTCGGGAAAGTGCTATGTCGCTAAAGCCAAGAAAAAAAGGAATCTGTGTTAGATTTCACCGTTACTGCAGCCAGGTCCCCAGAAGAAGAACCTTAAGACAGGAGACGTAGTTCAGTTCCTTCTTTCAGAGATTCCAGCTCATGGTTCACGGCGCCATTGATTCTGAGCCCATAGTGAAGCAGAACATTATAGTGACAAAGCAAAGGCCACCAGCTCATGAAAGACAGGAAGTGGGGCAGAGAAGTGACCCGAGGGTACACAGCAAGGTGGAGGCCCAACTGTGAACTCTGCTTGGTGATGCACTTCCCCTAACTGGCCCTCATCCTTTCAATACAAGTTTATTCAAGTTTTTTATTAATCACTTCATTAAACCATTCATTACAGCCTGATCATCAGAATGCCTAGAAGAACACACACACACACACACACACACACACACACACACACACACACACGGTGGAGAGGAAGAGGGGAGGGAGAGAGAGCTCCAAAATGCTAAATATCTCTCAATTCGATCATGTTGATAATCAAGATTAGCTGGCAGAGACTAAAAGAAATGAACTGACATAGTAAATGACATATACTTATTCCTAAACAAAAATCACTTGTTCACAAACATTATTACACTATATATATATATATATATATATATATATGTTATAAATGTCTGGTACACCCACATACATTTGTATTTATATGTATATATAAATATGTGTTATATAAATATAAATATAATACACATTATTATATTATATAACACATAATAAATGTTATATTAAGTATAATCAGGTAATATGAGATAGTTTATACAAATCTACTTTTAATGTTTTATTATGAGCTCATCTGTCTGCATGTAGCACTGGCCTCCTTAAGACACGTTTTGGAGTTTAATCCCATTATGAGTATCAAGAAACTGACAACCTAGCCAATCACTTGGTGTTAATGAAGCCATGGTTTTTACAAAGAGAATCCACAGCCACTGCTTTACTAAGCCAGCTTAACTCCCCCAACAAGAATCTATAAGCTTTTGTCCTTACACCCCCAGCTAAGTGCAGTCCTCATCCCTTATCACCAAAGCTTCTCTTTGCTAGAGGCAGAGACCACCACGAAAGACCAAGGCCAGTCTACATGAACAGTTCTGGAGCCCAGGCCCAGTGGGTACATCTACAGAGCCCTCTTTCACCTAAGGTAGGAGATCATTTCAGAAGGCAAGAGGGAAGTTTGTGAAACCAGGGACATTTGTGAGATAGTAATATCAGGAGGTAACCCATAACGTCTCGCCAACTTCCCCAATGAGAGTTGAATAATGGAAACCCCGAAGTGGATGGGTAAGCCCATAAGGCCTCCACTCTCCATGAAGAACTGTAGACAGCGACAGAAAGCTGGGAGGAAGAGAAGTGTCTTTCTCAGGGAAGAGCACACCAATGGGTCATCCAAGGCTAAGCAGTCAGTCCAGAAAACACACATACAAATAGCATTGTATGTACTGAACAGGCTATATTTAAAGTATGTATCTGAATATGTAAAGAGACATGCAACAACAATTGGTGAGAAAAGAGGCCATGAATGTGAAGGAGACTTAAAGGAATGCGTGGGAGAATTTGGAAGGAGGAAAACAAGGGAGGAGTTGTTTTAATTATGTTCTGATCTCATTTTTTTAATGGAACTTGGTCCAACTTGGCATTGGGAAACATGGAAAGTGACAGGATATTTAACATATCACCACTATTGTCACCGGTGGCTTCAGAAGTAGAGAATTAGAGGAGTCAGAGAAGACAAATTCACCTGCTTCCTGGCTCTTACCCGATTCCATGCCATAAGTCTTTGCGTATATCTGTAAGAAAGCCTTGACCGCTTCAGAACTGTGAGCCAACATAAATATCTCGTAGGTATAACTTACTCTTTCAGTGGTCATATGTTACCACCAACAGATCCAGATCACGGTCATATGAAGGTAAACTGAATCCTTCAACAAAGGTTCACTTTTCACACTTAAAATGACCTTAGAGTGTTTCTACGATTTTCTCTCATAACTCGGTCAGTTCTTTAAAAAGTCAAGACACTTATCATATTCCTTGCGTGTTTTTAATGTGTGTATGTGTGTGTAGCATTTGCTCTCAGGTACAGTATAGGTTTTAAAGCTTTGCATTACAAAATCTTCAAGTTCATATTCCATCGCTTCTTTGTGTTTGAGTTAGTGAGTATGTACATTTCCTGATACTAAGTTGTTTATCTCTAGACTCAGTACCTTGACAAGATTACTGAGAATGTGAGTATCGAAATCTGTGGAAGATGCATCCCACTTTATTGTTAGGACTTTATTCAGTGCTTGTATTTGTATTTATCTTGTAGCTTGATCCAAACTTTCCCACGAAGCAGTGTCAGCCAATCCACGCTGTGAAATAAACACCCAGGGAAGTCACCTTACGCAAGAAAGATTCATTTTGAATTTTGGTTTTAGAGAATTTCAGCTGGTTCTGTTTTATGGTCACGTTGTGAGGCAGAGGAAAAGCATAAATGGATGGGTGATAAAAAAAAAAGGAAGCATCTATGGAAAAATAGACTATTTAAAGCACATGACTTACTTCCCCCGACCAGGTCTTATCTCTGAATAGTTCATGCAGGGATAGATGAATTTGTTGATGAATCAAATACTGAAATTAAAACTCCATGGCCTGATGACCTCTCAGAGTCATGTATCATACATGTATCATGTATCCTTTTTCTTTACATACTATGATAGACCAACAACCCTTTAATATTTTAAAAAGTCTTCATAAGATATTTAAAATCCAGATGACAACAGGAGCCAATTTTATCTAAGAAAAATGTTTATATTTCTCTTTTCTTTTTTTCTTTCCAGAATTTATTACCTTCCAATTGTATCCCCTCCCTTGTCTCATCCCATTCCTGCCTCACAAATTCCTCTCCCCATTCCCTCTGAGGAGAAGGGGAAACCCCCCTTTGGTATCACCTCATCCTGGGTCATCCTGCTCCAGCAGGACTAAGCATATTCTCTCCCACTGAAGCCAAACCCGAAGGAAATGGGTTATTCAATGGCAGGCAATAGAATCAGAGATAGCCTCTGCTCCAATTGTTAGGTGGCCCACAAGAAGATAAATGGCTACAAATGTGAAATGTTTCAGTCTCTGTGAGTTCCCATAGATCTAGGACAGTTGACTCTGTAGGTCTTCTTGTGGTACCCTTGACCCCTGTGTCCACCTGCCTGAATTCTATCCCCTACTCTTCCACAAGACTCTCCCAGCTCTGACTGGTGTTCAGCTATGGGATTTTGCTTCTGTTTCCATATGCTCCTGGATGAAGCCTCTCAGAAGTCAGTAATGTTAGGTTCCTGTCTGCAAACAGCAGAGCATCATTACTAGTATCAGGGGTTGGCTCTTTTTCATGAGATAGGTCTCAAATCAGGCCAGACACTGGTTGGCCATTTCCTCAGTTTCTGCTCCATCTTTATTCCTGAGTATCTTGGAGGTGGGACAAAGTTTGTGACAGCACAAGCTGGTGAGGATGTGGAGAAAGTGGAGCACTCCTCCATTGCCAGTGGGAGTAGACACTCATACAACCACGTTGGAGATAAATTTCATGGTTTCACAGAAAATTGGGAATAGTTCTACATCAAGACCCAGCTATACTACCCCTGAGCATATACTCAAAAAATGCCCCACCATACCATAGGGACACTTGCTCAACTATGTTCATGTAGTTTTATTCATAATAGCCAGAAACTGGAAACAACCTAGCTGTCCCGCAACTGAAGGGTAGATAAAGAAAATGTGATACATCTATACAATGGAATAATATTCAGCTATTACAAACAAATACATTATGAAATTTGTAAGCAAATGGATGGTATTCGAGAATATCATCCTGAGTAAGTTAATGCAGACCCAGAGACATGTATGATACTCACTCACTCATAAGTGGACATTAGCCATAGAGTGCAGGATAACCATGCTGTAATCCATAAACCCAAAGAAACTGAGTAATAAGGAGGGCCCAAGAGAGGATGTGTGATTCTCACTCAGAAGGGGAAACAAATCAGTCACCAGAGGTGAATGAAGAGAGGGAACTGGGTGGGAGGGGGGTGAGGAGCTGTATGAGAATGGTGGTCAGGAGTGGGGAGAGAAGTAGCAGAAGAATGAGACTGGAAATTGGTGAGGACATCTCTGGGAGTACTAGCTGGAGACCTGGGCTGGGTGAGGCTACAGGGAGATAGCTGAAGGGGAGATATAGACTGAAGTGGCCACCTCCTTAGCCAAGGAGGACTTCCAGAAGGAAAAGGACATCAATCCAACCATAGAACTTTCTACCCCAAATCTGTCCTGCCTGTAAGATATCCAGGGTGTTTGTATTTCATATACATTTTCATCTGAGTGGTAATGTGGAAAGACTGCCATTATGGAAACATCACGTCTATGTGGTAGGCACAGTGGATCTTCTTCTCACAAAAGTCCAGTGTGTTCAGTTATTTGTAGCATGTTCTCCGTGGAAAATGAAGCAGACATGGATGGAGCCCACAGAGAACCATAGAACAGCTCACGCTCAGCAGGTTCCTTGGTCATTTGTATTGTCAATACCTTCACTCAGGCTTTTCTGGAACAACACATTCACAACCACTTTTAAATGTGTCAACCATAAAACCCTAAGTTCCATGGAGCTCCGAATCTCAAATCCTTGCTGCGTGATACTGTGTAAGACCTAGTCAGATGCTTGATGAAGTGCTGAGTGGGAATCCAAAGTTATCTTGGTTTAAAAGATATTTTAAGACTGTAAAGAGCTGAAGCTTGGCAGGCATGCCGTCCAAGTCACAACTATCACAATCCCTTGGGCTCCATGAAATTAAACATCACCTATCACACAAGTTAATGAGTAGATCAAAAACATTCTGGGAGCAATAGAATTGATAGCATTAAAGCAATAGTGAAATGATCAGATACAAATGTGTAGCCAACATATGAAATAGGAAATACTATCAGGTTATAAACCTAGTTGTCCCATCAGTTTATGAAAATAGTTCATCACCGGTACTTGCTTGTTTTGTTGTTGTTTGTGATGGTGATTTACACTCTTACTTGTTGCCTGAATGTTATTCTTTTATAACAACAATGAAATCTCTCTCTCTCTCTCTCTCTCTCTCTCTCTCTCTCTCTCTCTCTCTCTCTCACACACACACACACACACACACACACACACACACACAAATCCAAATAAGAAGTAACAATGTAGGGTGTTTATTCCTTCTGCTACCACAGGAGAGGGTGATTTCCCTTGAGTTTCACAACCTCCTTTAAAGAAAAAAGCAAATCAAGGCTCTCCCCCTGTGAGCAGTCTGGAAATGCTTTGCTTATGACAAACTGACTTCAGGCAAGAGGTGAAAATGCCCAACAGGATGAATAAAGGAACAGTTAGAAAATGGGACAAGTGACAGAATCTGGCTTACAGGCAGACTTAATGTCTTGTGACCTGAGGGCCTTGCGTCTCCAATTCTTTTCCATGCTGCTTGTGTTGGAGCTAAAGTCAACAGCCAACTGCGTGTCAACAAGATCTGATGGGAGTGCAGGGGATGAAGAAATCATTGTAGATAGATGCTGGTGACAAATAGATCACACAGAAATGATGGGAAGGTCTGTAGTTAAGTAGATAGATGATAGATGATGATAGATAGATGATAGGTAGATAGATAGATAGATAGATAGATAGATAGATAGATAGATAGATAGATAGATAGATAGATAGATAGATAGATGGACGGACAGACAGATATATAAACTGATACAGAACAGATAGGTACAGGTGGAACTCTAGATATGGAAACAAATACAGAAGATATGGAGAAGGAAGAATAGTAGGCTTATTCCTCCCAGGTGCTACTTTCTCATGAATACATTCTAAGACCATGGGAGGTCAGGATTGTCATCCTTATTTGCAAATGATACACCAGAGAGGTGAACTATCCCTCACAGACACTAAACGCCTTTATGGAGTCTGGTTTAGTGGCCTTTGTTTTATCGTTGTTACTCTTTCTCGTTATTTAATCTCCACCCATGTCTGATAGTCTGCTGTGGCTCAATTGTGCCAGATAAACTTACAAGGATATTTTATGTACAGTCCCATCTGCTTTGCCCTTCTTTCCCTCTTTCCCTGAATCCCTGTCTTTCATTCATTCTGTCAGATCTTCTGATCAAATAGCATCTGCCTTTACTTTATTAGTGGATTTGTATCTTATCTTTCTATTGTCTTTGATATTTCTAGAAATGGCTTCTTATATATCTCTCTTTCTCCACTATTAACCCCCCCCCACACACACACACACACTTCAAAGGAGTCTGAAGAAAAAAGCTTGCATATGATTTCCTGTCAGTGGTAATGCAAAGGAACAGAAGAGCGGGAATTGGAGAAAGGAAAGTTAATAAATGAAGTTAATCTAGCAGGACATCAAGTAGGTGAGCCAGATGTGTGATTGTGTTCAATATATCCAGTGGTCCATTGGGGAACTTTGTATACTGCTTCTTAGAATTTTCTACCTGAGTCATGGGCTCCTGTCTCCTATTATTTTGCACTAGCACCTTGGGGTGTTAAGTTATATAAAGAATGAGTAAGTAGATTCTACAAGTTCTACACAGTAGCCCTGTGCCAAAATTTGACTACTCTGTTGTTTGATTGTTTGTTGGTTTGTTTGTTTGTTTGTTCGGCTACTCAGGAATATCAGCAGGCACCAGTGGTTAAAACAGAAAGGTGAACTGAGAAAATGGCAGGTGGCTTCAATAGCTTCAAGCCTTGTATCTTCACAACACAGAACTTCTCATGTGGAGATCAGCATCAAGCTCAATGCACACACAGTACAGAGCAGTTGGCATACAGTGTGAAATTAGTCCCTAGTCACTCGGACTGCTTCCAGGCTATACACGACATCAACTTTTCTTTCCCCCAAACCTACTCAGTGTCCCCCTCCAATATAAATTTACCTGATTTGTGGGAAGACCCATACTGCCCTCCTCAATTAGTCAGAGCTCAGAGCATTTTACTTACAATTTCTCAGTCAGAGCAATGTCTGTACAATGGTTCTGCCTCTGCTATCACTGGAAGGCTTCTAGAATACTCTTTGGCCTCTATGTCTGGTGTTCCATGGCACCCTTACGCTACATCTCTTTATAGGAATGACATTTTGTTATTCTGATCCACGCAGCCACTTCACTCTCGGAACATGACCAAGCAACTCTCCCAGTGGTGGGTCATGAATCGCAGAACCCTCTAGTGAAGTATGCACATGTGCCTACAGAACTAAATTCTTAATGTAGTATGATCTAACTGGAGGCCTGAGAAGAACAAAGTTATGTATTCCAGCACACTGAATCATAGCCAAAACAGAATCCTGACCCTGCATGATGTAGTCCCTACACTGGACCTGAGCTCTGTCATTAATATGTTCGCCCATCATTTCCAGAGGCAGCTGCACAGCCAGGAATATTAATACACCCTCCCTCCATTGTATCCCCAGTACACATAGTACCTGGGGCATATTAGGCACAAAACATTCATCTTTGAATGAGTAGATGGATAGTGTCCTGGTTTGTTTTGCTACTGCTATAATAAACAACATGACCAACAGCAACTTGGGCGGAAACACAGCCGGGGAGACCCGGAGGCAGAAATAGAAAGAGCGGCTGTGGAGGACTGTTCCTTACTGGGCTGTTTGCTGCTGCTTACTCTTTCTGCCGTTTTATACAGCCTAGGCCCACCTGCTGTGGGTGACACTACCCACAGGGCCACCCATCAATCACGAAAATGTTCTGCAGACTTGTTTACAGACCAATGTGATGGACGCAGTTCTTCAACTGACATTCCCAATGCGTATGATTCTAGCTTCTGTCAAGTGGACAAAAATGTAACCAATACAGATGAAGGAATAGATTGTAGATCAATTGATGGATGGGTGGGTGGATGGATGGATGGGATGGATGTGGATGGATGGATGGATGGATGGATGGATGGATGGATGGATGGATGGATGGATGGATGGATGGATGGATGGATGGATGGATGGATGGATGGATGGATGGATGGATGGATGGATGGATGGATGGATGGATGGATGAGTGGATGGATGGATGGATGAGTGGATGGATGGATGGATGGATGGGTGGATGGATGGACGAATGGATCCAATTAATCTGTTGCTCTCTTTGCGTCATCTGGAAACAGTCAACATTCCAAGAGAAAGACTTAAATCCCCTATGATCTAGGACCTCACAAAATCAGATACTAATTTGATTAGTACATGGTAGGTCAAAAACTAAAATTAGGAATACCGAATAATTTACACATTCCTAATATGTGTAGAATTAGTCTACTATTATCCAAATCATATTTATTTATTTATTTTAATGTGCCAACAAATTTCGCATGTAGCAAAAAAGAGAAACACGCTCATTTATTTTCCTTTATTCTACGCACTAATAAATTTTCTACAAGAAACTTTGTTAAGAAATACTACGTTCGATAATAAATTGTAAAGCCCCTGCTCCTCCAGATTAAATATATTATAAAATATTTAAAGTGACATTTATTGTATCAATTTTTAAATAAAGCTAGAGAAAGCTGTTAATATAACTTAATCATGCAAAGCCTTGTTCTTTTTCCCTTTCTAGCATATTTCTCTGGTAATATATTGTGCCGACTACTGCTGAAATATCAGAGTATAACATAATGCCTACATGACGAAAATGAAGTTCTACAGAATGAAGGGGGTGTTGTAAATGTGGAACGTCTCATATGAATTTCAGCTGAGTGCTTGATATATCACAGCATGTCGCCTGCCAGAGAGATCTCAAGTGCCAGGGAACAGAAAGTCAGGGGAGTCTCATTCTTGAGAGGAGTTGCTTTATTAATAGTCATGGGACACTTATTGATCTCTGGCAGCTCTAAGTGCTTGGAAAGCTCAGAGAAAGTTCATTTCTTGTCCAATTATTAAACATACATCAGTGATGCAATGCAATTGGATCTACTTACCTAGCTTAATATTAGACACTCTCAATATACATAAAATTAGTCTATCAGCATCTAAATCATGTTTGTTTACCTTAACATACCAGCAAATGCTGACACAGACTGGTCTATGCACTTAATTTACCAGCATCTAAACTCTGTGAGGAGGTTGACTTTCTTTTTATGACATATCATTCCTACAGAAGATTTTCAATTAAATCTTATACCTATAGAAAAGGAAGACCTGAGAAATTATGTCTAAGCATTAAAAAAAAAGAAGAACACGACAATTACAAATATGAAAAGCTTCTAGACCCTGTTGCCACGGACGGTTTTGTTGTGTCATCCGAGCCTGGAGTCAGATTGGCTTGGGGCATGTACAGAGTTGACTTGATTAAGCTAATGGAGGTGAGAAGATGCACACATTCTGGATGGCACCATTTTCCTAGGGAATTGTGGACTGTATGAGAGTAGAAAAGTGTGCTGGGCACTACTGGAATGAGCATATTAATCCACGGTGTAACCTGCTGGCTGCTGCCAGCTTCTACCTACTTGATTCTCTCACAATGATGGACAGACTATAACCACATGAGTCCTTTCTCCTATAAGTTGCTTCTGTCAGGTTTTGTTATTATTTATTTTTTAATCACAACAAAAGGAAATGAAACCAAATGCCTATATCATTTCCTATCTTATATTTTATTTAATTTTAAAATGGAGTGTTCCTGTTCTGATGACTATAATGGATAACCTTACCAGGTAGGATAAAGCTCTTCATTTCCTTCCTGCTGGCCTCTGGCCTTTGAAACTTCATATTATACCTTTCCAACTGATTGCAAGCCATCTTTACGATCTTAAAAGGTGATCTCAGTGGTCTGCGAGTTTGTGTGAATATATTATCGAGAGAACAATCATAATTAGAAACCATAGCAATAACAATGATTTTACAATAACTCAGTGCATTAGCATCCCCTTTCTGGAATGGGAAATCAGGTATGAAACTCGATGGTTTGTGTTAATTCAAGGTAGAAAAATAACAAATATGAATTATTACTTGGAGATCTATAAGGCATCTGTTGGGCATAGGGTGCTTCTCTGTGATTCCAGTCCTGGGAAGTAGAGGCAGGAGGACCAATTTTATGTTGAATTTGAGTCCAGTTGGGTCACATAAGACCGTGTCTCAAAGATACAAGTTTTCAGTTACTTCTGTTCAGTACTTGTTCAGAAGATACCGCCATTTTCAATACCTGTCAGTGCAAAACAAACCCACAGTAATACAGGAAAGAAATGGGACATTTTATGGTCTGGCAGATACATTAAACTCAATTATGTTTTTTTTTTTCATGATTGCTAGTAACGTCACTCTAAAGAGTTCCAAAGTATGTCATTAGCTCAAATACTCTAAGATTTTTAAAGCAGATGCTCATCGGCCTCATTGCAGAATTTTAATACATACAAAAAAAGTATTTTCACCATAATCACTTCCTATTATCTTCTCTCAATTCCTCTCCCTTTCCTGTTGATCTCCTTTTCAACCACACACCCCCATTGTTCGCCCTGCCCTCACCCCACCTTAGTTTTTAATAAGCATATGTTTCTAATTTGTCTAATTAAATAATATTTATGTTTGAGAAACCTCACGTGGTTTCCAAAATTGGCGATTTGGAAGAGCTCGAAGAAGGATAGTCCTGTGAATTTAATAATTCATCTCTCCTCATCACCTGCCCTCAACCTATACAAGCCCTAAGGAATCCTTCTGCTAGTACCCCAGGGCACTCCGTGTAAAATTTGTAGAATCGACTGCAGAGGACAAGGTGAATTCCTGGGTCTCCTCTGTTTCAAATATTATACACTTGGAGTCTTTGCATTTTCATGTGACAGAGAAAGCGAAAACCATTCTAAGATTTACCTAGCTTTTCTCTCTCAGGGCTTCTTGCAAAGAAGTCACATGCCGCACTTACACCTCAAATTAGAGACTTAAGTTCCCCCTGCCCGGTCAATTAGAAGACCCTTGACCTTACAAGAGAATACAAGCTCAGACTCGGCGAAAGTCCGCCGTCAACAGCGTGTTGGGCTTTAAAGAAATCTCAGTCGATTTTGCAGCTGGATTTTTTTTTTCTCCTTTGGTGTGTTTCAGGGCCACTGCTGGTTTTCATTCATCTCCCTTCTCTGGGTTGCAGGTGACATTTTGGGGCTAGAAACATAATGTGTCAGAAGACAGCTGCAGCTTCCCACTGTGTTAGTTATTGTTTCCTTTGTCAGGAGGTGAGCGAGCACAAACATTTTCCAATTGCTCAGATTTTCAGACAGGTTTAGATCTACTGAGCCATCACCGATGCCGATGCCCACGCCTATGCCATTTAGAAACACTGATAGATTCTTCAGAGAGAAGGCTGGAGTTCAGTCCCACACAAATGCAGCTACTATCTGTTAATAGTCTCTCCCGCCCTCCTCTCCCTCTCCCCCTACCACTCTCCCCCTCTTCCCTTCTTCCCCTCTCCCCCTCTCTCCCTCTCCCCTTCTCCCCTCCCTCTCCCTCTCTCCCCACCTCCTTCCCTTTCCATCCCTTCTTCCCTCTGTCCCCCTCCTTCCCTCCCTCCCTCTCCGTCCCTGTCCCCTGCCCCAAAAAGGCATAGATTCCATGTCCTCTCCTTGGTTTACCCCTGCTCAGTACAAAAGAAATAGCCAGGATGCTTCTCATTCAGAGTTCAAAACACCAGCTTACCTTTCTTTTCTCCTTCAGGCAAAACATTACCATGATCAACAGAATGTGTCTCTCGGGACTCAAGCGTGCAGTCCTTTCTTGGATAAAATTCCCCTTAGAATTAGAATTAAGTCCTTAGTGAAAACTTAAATTACATTTTAAGATTCATTATAATATCATAAGTTCCAGCGAGGCTTTGCCAACGGCGTTGAATGATTCATGATAAACTTGAAAACCTCAGTTTCCTCTTCCCAGGGTGTCTTCAATTATTTCTTTGACGAACTCTACTCTTAATTCCTTGTTAAACTGAAGCAATAAGGAGTTTAGGGCCTTTATATTCTCACTCAAACTTTTTTTTCACTTTAACATTGGATATCTGCAAGTAAAATACCATTGATTGGATCATTCTAAATGCACCTCTTATAAAATTATGGCTAAATATTATCTTACTCTTAGAGAATTTGTAGGACTTATAAATGTAAATTCTCTATAATATCATTTTAGCTATGAGAATCACATCATTAAAAATTGCTCAAATTCATTTTACATCAGTCTGAGCAGTTAGTTAAGTTAGAAAATAAGTCTTGATGAAATTTCATCCTGCTTTCAATTCGATTTCCTGGCCACTTAGGCTATGGGTCCACGTCACCAGCCATAGAGAGAATTAAACGGATGAAATTAGAGACACCGGTGAGTTGGGAAGTCTGCTCTTGTCCCTCATCTGTAGAAACTGAGTCCTGGAACAGACTCGACATCTAGCATTGAAAAAAGGAGCAGTATGTGTTCTATTTCTGTTAAAGCTATGGAATCCAATGTGAGTTTAAATGTTAGACATACTCGATGGTTAGGTATACTTAATGGTCACATCTGTTCAGTGAGCATGTCTGCTACATATGCATGCCTGAGTATGGTAGCATTCATGAAATTCTTAACTATGAAAGCTTTCTTCCAAGATGTCTAAGAAGATAAAAGAGTAGGTAAAGACTGATCATGAATAGATGGGAGGAGGGAAAGGAGGGAGGGAGGGAGGGGGGGAGGGGAGGGAGGGAGGGAGGAAGTAGGTCTATCAATAGAATAAGAGGTAAAGCAGAAATTTCTGGTTTCTTTGGAGACTCAGTTGTGTCATGTGATGCTTTTCTGGAAACTGATAAGAGGATGTTTTTGCTGAAGCAGACACATGGGAGGATTTATTTTGCTAAGAACACACGTGTGGTGGTTTCCTGGAGGCAGCCTGGAAAAGGGGCCTGTAATATTTTGCTAGAGCAGATGCTGCAGAGAACACTCGATGTTCGGAAAGGATATAAATATAGCCCAACAGACAGGAGATGGTGCTGGATGGTATTGGTACACCTTGGCATTCTTTGCTGGTCAGCATTGGGCCTTGCTGGTGCTGTCTTCACTGATGACGCTGGGTAGTATCGGTATGCCTTACCTTTGTTGGTCACCATTTGTCATGACCTCATAGGGAGAAATGCACCAAACAAACTTCTAGTGGTGTCTGGAAGCTTCTTGCTGCCATGGATGTGGGTTGATTGGCAGAGCTTCGCAGTTTCTTCTGATTCGTGAATGGTGCTTCATGCAGCTCCTGTTCATTCATGTGACTGGACTGCTGATATCCCGACAACACAGACTGGATTTGCTCCAAAGAAAATTTTCTAACCAAGTCCACGTCCTCCTTTGTTTTATTAACCTTTTCTTTCCACTACCTCTGGTGGGTGGTGGGCTAGACGGGGGAAGTTAAAACATTTAAGAACACTTACTAAATGTAGGTTTTGAAAAATCTAGGCCTACATAGATCTACATAGACGAGAGAGAGAGAGAGAGAGAGAGAGAGAGAGAGAGAGAGAGAGAGAGAGAGAGAGAACAAAAGAGAGGATAACAAATAGCTAACCGGTGATGGATAAATAACAGACAAACAGATTGCTAATAAATGGATGATAGAGAGATGACAATTAGGTAAACTCTACACTGATATTCAATGATGGGGAATACTGTAATTAGTATCAATCTGATAGAACTAACCTGAAAATGTTTCTTTCTCCTTGCCTCAGTCCAGTCTATACTGTAATAACAGAATATCAGAAACTGGGTAATATAAAATTAATTTCCCAGGACTAAAGGCTAATCACTCCAATATCAAGACACTGGCTTCTGATAAGCCACCCTTTGCTACCTTGTCCCATGAAATTAGGTGAGATAAGAAGTCAATAGGGAGAGAAGACTGAACTCATGGTTGATTATGAATTATGTATCTCCCATGACAATGAGCACAGTGAGGGTATCTATTCCCTTGAGAGGAAGGATTCCTCTTTATTTGGCCCCATCCTATAAGACCACTGGTCGTCAAGTCAGTTCCCAATACTTGCTTCTCATAGCCACACTCAGGCGATAACAATTCAGTTTTCTCTCTGCCCTACCTTCATGTAGCATATGCAGCTTACAAATGTGTTTTCATGGTCTAGGTTATGATATGATTGTGTTTGTTTATCTTTTTTAAAGAAAGGGACATGGCCAACCAGATATATTCCCATACTTGTGTAGGTGTGGAATCTTAGAAGCTAATGAGCATAGTTGTCCCTACAAAAGAACCTTGAGAGTTGGTCTTGAGGCCCTACCAGATAGTGAAACTACTCAAATATCTTCCTCTATTGGAAGATGTGGGGGTGTCTGTGTGTGTACATTTGTGTATGTGTGTGTAGACATGCGTATATGTTTGTGTAAGTGTGTTGTTTTGTGTGTATTTAGAAAGAGAAGGGGAAATGGAAGGGAAAGTATACACAGTGCTAGTTGGAAAGGATTTGGAACAAAATGAGGTAATAGAAAGATAATTGTGATCGAAATGCATTATGTACATATATAAAACATCATGATAAAATTCATTGTTACATATAATGGATATATGGTGCTGAAAACATTTATAGCCATCTTAAAATAATTTCTGACCTAGTATATCAGTCAGCTACTCATCTTTCCCAATGTCGTCTCAGCTCCAGCCCTTTATTTGCTGCAGGCCAAAGGTCACCTTGTCCCTAAAGGCTTGCTCTGCTGCTCCAACAAGATGTAGCATGTCGCACAGAGTTAAGAAAGACAAAAGAGCAACCAGCTCTTGCACACACATTCTGTGTAGAGTTCCGTGCTGAACATGTAGCAAATTGTATGTTGTTTTGTAATTACTTGTATCCTCAGCTCATTTGGTGTTTCAGATAGTGGTTCATCAGGGCAGAATTATGTCTTCACCTTTTAGCCCTGTTCCTTTAAAAGTAGAAAGAACTAAAGAACAATATTAATTGAATACCTTAACATACAACAGGAAATATACTAGCACAAATAAAAAGTTGGGAGCACCTGGAGCAACATTAAAAACCATGACTGTATTATTCCAGTAAAGGACACTATTTTTTCTCCATCTCATGTCATCAGATTTCTGAATTTGTAGCCAAAGGGGACTGGAACACAAAGGGACTGGAACACAGTGGCACAGCGCATGCTACAGTCACTAAAGTCGTCACACTTCCATCATCTCCTGACATATCCAACTGCATGGAGAAACACAGAAATAAATAGAAATGATCATTCAGTCAGCAATACAAAACACATGGAAATATTTGCATCAGTTGGGCGTGGTGGTGCAGGCCTCTCACCCCGGAAATGGAGGAGGGGTGATTTAGGTAGGAGGATGAGGAGTTTAAAGTCACCTCAGCTACAGAGGGAGTTCATTGCCAACCTGGGCTTCAGGAGACTCAAATATCAGCAGCAACAAATATGCATGATCATGATGCATTGGTATAAGAAGAAATTTGAAAACTAGAAGAATTTCTCCTAAGCACATTTATGTTCTGTAGTATGTGCATCTTTTAATGTATCTTAAAAAGGGGAGACATTTGAAGAGTTATAATGTTGAGTTCATTAGAGAAATTTAACAAGATGTCGACTCTAAATCTCAGTGCCTTTGTGGTCACAAACTGTCACATTTTAGGAAACACATCCCTTTATATGCTATTGTTGATTACAATTAATTAAGCAGAAATATTAGTGCACATATGAGAGGGAAAAATATAAAGTATTTCTTACAAAAATTATTTCTCTTGTGACCTATAGTCAAAAGGGTCCTTTATTTTATAGATTAACGATACTCACAGTTTCTGAGAAGTTCTTGCTCTCCAAATATTACTACAGTCTCGAAACTGTGAGCTCCAAGCCAAAGCTAGACACTGTTTTTCTCAGAAGCAAACTCCTCCCCCACAGAAAGAAGTTGAAACCAAATCCAACTATGTTTCAAAATAGAGACAAACCTCCATTCAAACTTGATGAGTTCAATATGGAAACTCAGTATCAAAAAAGTTAAAAAAATATATCATGTGGTAATGAAACAAGACAAATGATTTGGTACAAGCCTAGAGCGGGGAAAAAAAGGGTGAGGAAAAATCAAAACAGAAAATGGAAAAGAAGAAAGGAAGAAAGAGTGTATAGGAGAGATCACAGCTTGCGATCTGAGTACACCAGCAAGTGTTTAGAATGAACTCTATATTTTCATTACATGTAAAATTGACTGACCTATTTGAAGTCAGGGATCTCCTCCATAGAAAGACTACTGGGCACAATTACTCAAGATAGTCCCGAATTCTGACAGCCTGCCCCTGCACCCTCTACTCCCCACTGTGAGCAGAGATGGCATTAACCCTTTCAGCCCCTCAGGGTATCATTTGGGAAGTCACCAGTGTTTCATCTCTGTCCACAATCCAGCTCCTGAGAGAATCTGGATCAATGCGTTTCGTACCCATGAAATTTGAAAAACAAAGGATGTGTTTTGTTGTAAGAAAGTGAGGTCTACATTTCTCATTATCCCTCTACAGACAGAGAAGATCCCCTCTCTGAACCCAGTGGGGCAATCCAATTACAAAGTCATTAGATGCCATTGTAAGGTGATGGCAGGGTGGATTCCTGTTTTCATAACAAGCCTGTTCTGTGTTCATCCAAAACATATATTCTGGCCTCTTGCAGTCAGTTTACAAGGTTTCTAATTAAGCTCCAGAGAGAATTACAGAGTTCAGTGAGCTGAGTCGCTCTGCTATAGCTGACAGAAGTGACACTCTATTTTATCAGAGAGGTAACCACTTTCCTTCCATTTTCTCTACCACACACGTTATCTCTTCCTCCTGTCGTGACATTTTTTATAGGTTTTTATTTCAAAGGATTACCTTAAGATTACTGTCAACACCAGCCAGGGGGACATCCCCATACAGAATATAGTAGGTGATTTTGCCTTCTTAAAAATAAAGCTTGCTGTAGACAGTACAATATCATCTAATATTTCTAAAACAATTGCCCTAGGTGAGAGCAAAAAAAAAAAAAAAAAAAAAGACTCTTTAACAACCACGGCTTAGTTTTAATTTTAAGGAAGAGAAAATATTTGTGAGTAACAAAAGCACAATATTTGCCAGCTTGATTTTTAAGTCAAAATTCTAGCTTTTAAGTTGTTTCAGACGCTTCTCTGGTTTCTACTGCTCGACGGACCATCCGCAGGCAAAACAGAACATACCGGATCACAGTTCGTAACTCGGCGCGAGAGCATTGCAAAGAACATAAAGTCCCTTCCTTTCCTATGCAAGGGCGGGGAGGGGGAACACTTCAGTTATTATTCAGCTCGAGTAAATGCTCATAACCATGGAATTAAATATTTCTGAAGGGCTCATTCCTGGGCTCTCTGGGTTGAATTAGGCTCCTCTCAGAACTATACTTCATGTCACCCACATGTCTGAGGAACTGGTGCCTTCTGCTCTGCTGTGCATTTTTTCCAGACATGCCGGATGTCTATGCAATAAGCTCTCCGCGACTTCAAAGAGCCGCAGAGCATTCTGTGCTTTCTCTCCCCACCATTCCATGTAAACACCATTAGGAACCAGACCACTCCTCTGCCAGAAGTCCTCATGGCTTGACTTCGGTCTGTTAATTGTTCACGCTCGCTCTTGGACTTTATTATTCTTGGTGGGGCCCGTTACCAGCACACGTGCTTCCTTTAGGACTACAGGTACCTACGGCATCCTAGGGAACACTGGCACCGCCCCTGATCACGTGTTGCTCAGTGCTGCCGCTTCCACCCTGGTCAGGAAATTTAAAAACACATCCAGATTCTGCCGTGTATCTGGCATTAGGACGAAGGTGGTGAGGTACGGTCTGTGGATAAGAAGAGGAAGGCCAGGTATGTGTTCCCAGGCAACGTTCATCACAGTTACTTAGCATGTACAGTTCCTGGGTGTAGCCCCCAGCATAAGCGTCACCCTCAGGAAAACCAGGAAGCAGAATATTTTTATCTCTGCGTTCCCAGGAACCTAAATGATATTGCGGAACTGCAGGAGTTAAACACATAAATAAACAATCTTTAAATGATTTGAGATAATAATAAGCCACGGAGGAAAGGAATCCCAGGATAAGATGAGAAATTATGGCTTGGGGGATTGGGGATCACAGATGGAATGCTCACGAGAGAGCCCTTTCCAGGCAGATGGCATCTGAGCTGAAACCTGAAGGGGTGGAAAAAGGACTCCAAACAGTCTACATACCAGACAAAGAGGTTTTCAACATAGAGGAGACAGGAACAAAGCCCCCGGGGGGTGAGAGTTTCTGTGGGAAGCCTGCAGGATGGAGGTGCAAGCAGTCACAAGCTGGTGAGAATTGCCAAGCACACACAGTTCTTTGCCCGTGAACGTTCCCAAGAGTTGTCCCCTATTTCTTTGAAGCAGATTGATGATATTTTTTTGCAATAACTCTCCACTTAATGGAACTTCGTGGGTGCAAATTTAATTTTTTTTGAAAGTCTGTTTAACTCTCCTCCTAGCAAACTCTGTGGAGATAAAAGTACAGCTCTTATAAGACTTTCCATGAGGATTGCCGCATGTGGCTGGTATTCTGCATTTTTTTTTTATTTGACTGGATTCAGAAACACCTAGGAGATGCATCTGTGGGTGGAGCTATAAGGGCCCTTCTAAATAAGATTCACTGATCGGGGACACCCACTCTGCACTCCAGTGGCAGAACTCAGCCTGAACAATAAGAGAAAAGAAGGAACCCTTCTGAATTCCAGCATTCGTGTCTCTGCCTCCTGAATGGCTATCCTGTGATCAGTCACGTCATGAGCCCACAGCCACGCCTTCCCCACATGGGAGACCATATCCTGACTCTGCGAGGATGAACCACTTCCTTCTTAAGTGGTTTTTTTGTCAGGTGCTTTGTCACAGCAATGAGACAAGGACTGCACCTCCACGGAGGTCACACCCCAGCGGTTCCTTACTCAGGATCCTTGTCCTGAATAAACCAGATGTAGTTCGCAGCGGCCATGTTTTCACATTCGTGCGTGCGTTCTTACGTGCTGCACACAGCTCCATCCTTCCTGGTAGCTGGTGGGTATAGTCTCTGGCATACGTGGTTGTAATTGTCCGTGATGGCTTCCTCTGTCGTATCTTGGAAGGAATTTCTGACAGTCACGGTAGAACATCGGTCTCGTAACCCTAACGGCACCAGGAGACATGACGCTGTATTATTTTAAGGCCATCCTAGAGCCATTATCGGCATCTTATGCTCTTTCCTACCTCACTGAGTTTGGTTAACAATGAGCCTCATCCAATCCCTTTGTATGGTAGCGTAGCTATGTGGGTCCCCACACAAATATAGCGAAGCAGATATAGGGTACTTAGTAGTTTATTCTTGTCCCGATTCTGTGCCTGGCCAGCAAGGAGTAATGGGACGCTAGCTCCTCCCATTTGACCTTTCCCCCACTATGAGTGGTGCATAGGATTACTCCCACAGTCTCAATAGATAAGAAAGACGTTTGCTATTAACTAAACATTTGGAGCATGTCTTAGGAGAGAAATGTGACAATCCAGTTTCCAGTCCCGCAGAGATTAGAAGTACATTCACAGCCTATGTTTGGGGTAAGACAAGTATGATATCCGGTATACTATCGTGGATGGATGAAGAATTCTTACCTATAAACAAATGAGTATTGAGCAAAGGCCAAGGTGACTGCTTGCCACCTCCTACAGGTCACATCCCAGGGGGAATCTTCCATAAGTAACTAAATCACACCATTCCCAATCAACAACTCCTATTTGTCAGTGACAGTTTCCCCAAACTGACAGTATTGAAGTGATGATTAGTAGATGTTTCTCACAAAGACATTCTATGCCCAGAACTATATGGCCTGTGTGCACCACCGTCTTTAGCCCTCATATGTCTCAGCGAGTCAGTAATAATAACTATATATGAAATGAATATAAAATTTATCACAAATAGGAGGATTCCAAATACACCGGAAACTCTTCACATCGCATTGAGCTGGATCTCTCTATATTTTCGAACCGCTCTTCTGCTGCCCCCACAGACGTATGGATGAGTGGGTTTAGAAGCTTTGTCCTTCCCACGTCCATGTTTTCAGGCTGCTTATCCCTGTCTGCAGCCATTTGTGCACAGTTCTGTCAAGAGCTCCCAGAATTCTTCAGGATGAGATCTGTCAGCAGAACTCAATGTGATTAGAAGCAGGAAGTGTGCTTCACCTGTGGGTGTGCCTACTGTTTGGGAGCTCAAGGTTTGTGCTTACGAACATCAGAATTCTGATACATTCTACTTCATAGAATTCTGTTAACATCTATCTTCTGGGACTGGAATTATTACCGCTTCTGTGTGTATCTCTCACATGAAAGACCTTCCACACGGGCCAGGCAACTACAAAACCTGTTTGCAGCACTTCTCCTTGCAAGTTTCCATGTCTGACATTTAAGGAAGTCTGCCGCCAAGTAGTTTCTAGCCTCTGATATCTCAATATTTGTTTCTCTGCTGCTACCCCAAATTCCAATCAGTAGACTCTAGCTCACATCCAAGGCATTACCTCAGCACCTCCACAAAGGGCTGCCGCAAGGCTTTCAATTCTGAGGGAACCGCAATATATTAGAAGATGATACCCCATCCCCGTGCAAACTGTGAATGAAACTCAAATTTATATCAACAAAATACACAAAGCTGTTAGAAAGAGAGGAGAAGGCCAAAGGAGAAAAGGTACAAAAGGACCTGGGCAGAAAGAAGAGTAGTATATATACGAGGGGAGAAATGAGTGGAGGTAAACAGGTGAGAGACCTAGAAGGGAAGAATGAGGAAGGGGAGAATAAAGGATAGGAAAAAAGGAGAAGGGGGAAATCTTAGGGGAGGAGAGAGGCAGGAGTGGAAGGTAGAGGAGGGAAACACACACATGCAAACACACACACACACACACACAGAGAGAGAGAGAGAGAGAGAGAGAGAGAGAGAGAGAGAGAGAGAGAGAGAGAGTGACTCTTCTCTCCTTTTCCTGTGAGTTGTGTTACAACAGTGTAGCCATTCTAGTCACTGAGCTTGGCTTCGACTTTGTTACCATGGTTACCTTCATTGCACCAATCACTGGGAATTCCTGGAGCAGTTCACTATGGATACACCTTTTGCTTAATTTAGGTTTTGTTTTAGGAATTTTTTTCTCACAGTTTTGTTTTTTTTTTCCCTCTAACTTCAGCTTATAATGGTCTTCATGGTCTTAAACCGAGGTGAGGCTGGGAGGGGTTCCTCCATATTACTGTCTCTTAATTGCTTCTCCACGGTTCATTGCAGGTGAGGTGAAGAGTTCCGTTCTCCTGACCCAGGATTATGTCTATGTGCTGTTTCAACCTCCTGAGGTTGGAGCTTCCTCAGGGCTTCTGTGCATTCTCGTGGTAGCCAAGTGCCCTTTATTTCTGAAGGAACATAAAAGGACTTGGGCGGGGGGGGAGAATGTTGTACTATTCTGAGTTGTTTCATTTCAGAATCCAGGCCTACAGTGTCCCTCCATCTCTCTTCCCAGGTGAAAGCCTTTTGTCTCCAGTTGTTCAGTCAGGTTTTGCCCCTCACATTCCTTTGGTCATAGGAATGTGGTTGCTCTGTAAGGATCCCCAACTATTGCTTGATGCCGAGCTTCTCAGAGAAATAGCCTCTGTTCCCATTCCTCTCCCCACCCTTAGCCTAAATGGACCAATGGACGAGTTTCAGCTCAGCTCTCCTCAGCGTTTGCTTCCACCTTCTCTCAAACGCAGAAACCATTGGCCCCAGCGCTAAAAGGGTTGACCCTACAGTTTCCTTGGAGTTTATGAATTTTACTTCATTACCAAGAACCCTGAAGATGCTCCATTAGAAGAGGTTCGTTTAGTTCTCTTCCTTTCCAACATAAAATTCTTCTGAGCATGTGTGCGCCCGCGTTCTTGTGTGTATGTAGACATATCTGTGTGTGTGTGTGTGCATACATGTCCATCTGTGTATGTGTACATGTTACTTAGTACGTGTGCACAGGTCCATTCATATATGTCCATGTTCCTGTGTGTGTATATATACATGTTAATGTGTGTATGTGTTTGTTCATGTGCAAGTGTGTGTGAAAGGTAGAGATAGATTTGAGCTGTCTTCCACTGATGCCTGCCAAGTTATTTTGGATAGAGGGTCTCTCAGTGGACCCAGAAAACACCATTCTGGTGAGTCCTGCTGGCCAGCAAGTTCTAGGGATCAGCCTATAACCATGGGGACTCTTTCGGTGCTTCAGATTTAGGTGCATGAAGGGTCTAATTTTTTATTTAGGTGTTGAGGATCCAAACTCAAGTCCTTATGCTTACTGTGCAAGCACTTTACCCACTGAGCCATCTCTCCAGCCCCATAAGTATATTTTTAGATCAAAGAATAAAGCAAAACAAAACCTGAGAAAGTATAGATTTTACTCATATCTGAACTCCGGAGGATTCTCCTCTGTTAGATTAACTCGTAGTTGGCCTTTAGAGTTGTGTTAAAATTTGCCTGTCTTTCAGTACCTGCTCCTATTAGCAGTCACCTTGTTCTTCCAAAAATCATTCAAAGGTGAAATGGTTTGTTTGTCTCCTCTTTCTCGGGAAGGAGTTTTGCAGCCTTTGAAAGTCAGTTCATGTGATTAGAAGTTTCATCTCTTCATCTTAAAAGAAAAGTAATTTTGTAGATTTCTTTTGCTTGCAGTCAGGATAAAAGGACAGTTCCTGGCAGCCCTCTGTGTTCTTAGGAGAGAGAGAGAGAGAGGGAGAGAGAGAGAGAGAGAGAGAGAGAGAGAGAGAGAGAGAGAGAGAGAGAGAGAGAGAGAGAGAGAGAGAGAGAGAAAAATCTAAGTGGGGCATTTTATGTTACAAAATGGAGACTCATGAGAGGTCTAGTACCTCACCCTGTATCAGAGATCTATTAAAAGCCACGATTGAAATTCAAGTTGAGATTTTTCCTGATGTAAAAGTCATCTGCCTTAAACATAGGCCCACATCCCTTACACTCTCTTCACCAAGAGACGATACCTTAGATGTCCAGTTCTGGACCACTCAACTCTCTCACTTTTCATCCCTCCAGCATACTGGAAAGAATTCAACCAATTTCTTTGTGTAAGAATCCAAAGGATAAAATTTCCCCCCTTCTTTTAGGTGAATGGGCCTGCAGAAATCTGCTATTCTCCAAGGCCTTGAACTATTTGGAAAGCAAACCTCAGTATTTTTGCCATTATTATAGAACTGGATTTTTTTTTCCTTTAAGTTTCCAGTATCTGCTGCCTTGGAGAAATGTCCAGGAATGCTGAGTGAAACATCATATGATCTTCAGCCCAAGGAGCTAGAGGACAAAGGATAGCTTCAGGACGGACAGCTTCTTCATGAAACTAAGGAGGCAACCTGGATTTGGTGGCACAGTTGACGTTCATGAAGGACTTAGGCTGTTATCAGAGAAAGTGTCAAATTCAACACAGAAGCAGAGACTGAAACTGGAGCCTGTCCAGTGAAGCCAGGAAGGGTAGAGCAGAGCTTTGGAAAGAGGTGCCTGGCGCTCTGCAGACAAGGATGAACATAAAATATACTCTGTGTGGCCTGCAGAAGTCATTCTGGTTGCTTCGGAGCCTGAAAGCGTCTTAGATGCAGTCAGATGACTCTCACACCTTGACCAGACATAGATTGTATGGCCGGTTTTATTTCATAAACCACTTGCTTGTGTTATCTTGTTTGGAATTCATGACAATCCTAAGGAGGAGAACTTATGGTAAGTCCCTCTTTACAGACGAAACCCCCAACACTTTAAACAGAACATTTACATTGCGATCACAGCACAGTAACGCCATTTGCATCAGATGCCCATATCCACTTCCGGTGTGCACAGAGCTGCATGTCTTCTCTGAATATTGGACACATAGATACACGCACATGTACACACAGGGAGATTCGGGGGTACAAAGAGTGAGAGTTCACAAGTGGCTAAGGAATCACTCCATTTTCCAAGCTGCAGTATAATAAAATGGAAAGGGTTTTAAACGGGTGACCCTTCTGCTAAGTACAAGCAGAAAATCTCCATGTTGTGCGGAGGGAAGCCCGATGTTTCATATTTCATAGACATATAAATCAAAACCTCCCCACCAGCACTTGCAAACATTTTAAGGTTTTATTAAGGTAAAAAATTATCTTTAGAGTCACTGCTTAGAGGAGAGATCGTGTTATATTGAAATGGAAAGGTTTGCGTGTGGGAAGGGGAGGGTGTTGCTGAATATTGAACCATTATTCTTATTAGAATATTGCATATTTACATTTCAAATGCTATCCCCTTTCTAAGTTTCCTCTCTGGAAACCCCCCACACCATCCTCCCTCCCCCTGCTTCTACCTCCTACCCACCAACTTCCACCTCCTCGCCCTGGCCCTCCCCTACACTGGGGCATCAAACCTTCCCAGGACAAAGGGCCTCTCCTCCCATTAATGTCTGACAAGACCATCCTCGGCTACAAATGTGGCTGGAGCTATGGGTCCCTCCATGTGTACTCTTTGGATGGTGGTTTAGTCCCTGGGAGCTATGGGGGATCTGGTTGGTTGATATTGTTGTTCTTCCTATGGGGTTGAAAACTCTCGAGCTACCTCATTCCTTTCTCTAACTTCTCCATTGCAGGCCCTTTGCTCAGTCCAATGGTTGGCTGGGAGCATCCACCTCTGTATTTGTCAGACTCTGGCAGAGCCTCTCAGGAGACAGCTATATCAGGCTCCTGTCAGCATGCACTTCTTGGCATCCACTACAGGGTATGGGTTTGGTGTCTACATATGGAATGGATCCCTAGGTGGGGCAGTCTCTGGATGGCCTTTCCTTCAGTCTCTGCTCCACTCTTTGTTCCATATTTCCTCCCTTGAGAATTCTGTACCCCCTCTAAGAAGGACTGAAGCATCCACACTTTGATCCTTCTTCTTGAACATCATGTGGTCTGTGAGTTGTATCTTCAGTATTTGGAGCTTTGGGGCTAATATTCACTTATCAGTGACAACATACCATGTGTATTCTTTTGTGATTGGGTTACCTCACTCAAGATGATATTTTCTAATTCTATCCATTTGCCTATGAATTTCATGCAGTCGTTGTTTTTAATAGCCGAGTAGGACTCCATTGGGTAAATGTACTACATTTTCTTTATGCATTCCTCCACTAAAGGATATCTGAGCTCTTTCCAACTTCTGGCTATTAAAATAAGACTGATATGAACATGGTGGAGCATGTGTCCTTGTTATATGTTGGAGCATCTTTTGGGTATATGCCCAGGAGTGGTATAGTTGGGTCCTCAGGTAGTACTATATCCAATTTTCTGAGGAACCATCAGACTGATTTCCAAAGTGGTTGTATCAGCTTGTAATCCCATCAGTGGAGGAGTGTATCTCTTTCTCCACATCATTGACAGCATCTGCTGTCACCCAAGATTTTTATCTTAGCCATTCTGACTGGTATGAGATGTAATCTCAGGGTTGTTTTGATTTGCATTTGCCTGAAGACTAAGGATGATGAATATTTCTTTAGATGCTTCTGGGCCATTAGATATTCCTCAATTGAGAATTCTTTGTTTAGCTCTGTGACACCATTTTTTATAGGGTTATTTGCTTCTCTGGAGTCAACTTCTTGTGTTCTTTGCATATATTGGGTATTAACCATTTATCAAATGTAGGACTGGTAAAGATCTTCTCCCAATCTTTGGTTGACATTTTGTCCTATGGACAGTATCCTTTGCCTTACAGAAGCTTTGCCATAAGCCATTGGTGTTTTGTTCAGGAAATTTTCCCCAGTGCCATGTGTTCGAGGCTCTTCCCCACTTTTTCTTCTATTAGTTTGAGTGTATCTGGTTTTATGTAAAGCTCCTTGCTCCACTTGGACCTGAGCTTTGTACAAGGAGATAAGAATGGGTCAATTTGCATTCTTCTACATGCTGACCTCCAGTTGAATCAGCACCATTTGTTGAAAATGCTGTCTTTTTTCCACTGGATAGTTTTAGCTCCTTTGTCAAAGATCAACAGACCATAGGTGTGTGGGTTCATTTCTGGGTCTTCAGTTCTAGTCCATTGATCTACCTGCCTGTCTCTGTTTCAATACCATACAGTTTTTATCAGTATTACTCTGGAATACAGCGTGAGGTCAGGGAATTCACCCAGAAATTCTTTTACAGTTGAAAATAATTTTCTCTATCCTGGGTTTTTAGTTATTCCAAATGAATTTGCAAATTGCTCTTTTAAACTCTATGAAGAATTAAGTTGAAATTTTAATGGGGATTGCATTGAATCTGTAGATTGCTGTCTGCAAAATGGCCATTTTTACTATATTAGCCCTGCCAATCCATGAGTATGGGAGATCTTTCCATCTTCTGAGATCTTCAATTTCTTCCTTCAGAAACTTGAAGTGCTTGTCATACAGATCTTTCACTTGCTTGGTTAGATTCATACCAAGGTATTTTATATTTTTTGTGACTATTGTGAAGGGTATTGTTTCCCTAATTTCTTCCTCAGCCTGTTTACCCTTTGAGGAGAGGAAGGCTAATGATTTGTTTGAGTTAATTTTATACCCAGCCACTTTGCTGAAGTTGTTTATTAGGTTTAGGAGATCTCTGGGGGAATTTTTTGGGTCACATAAGTATACTATCACATCACCTGCAAATAGTAATATTTTGACTTCTTCCTTTCCAATTTCTATTCCTTTCATCTTTTAGTTGTCTGAATGCTCTGGCTAGGCCTTTGAGTACTATGTTGTATAGGTAGGGAGCAAGTGAGCAGAATTGTCTAGTCCTGATTTTAGTGGAATTGTCTCAAGTTTTTCTCCATTTAGTTTGATGTTGGCTACTGGTTTGCTGTATATTGCTTTTACTATGTTTAGGTATGGGCCTTGAATTCCTGACCATGAAGGGGTGTTGAATTTTGTCAAGTTCTTTCTCAGCATCTAATGAAATGATCATTTTTTCCTTTGAGTTTGTTTATATAATGGATTGCTGTGATGAATTATTGCATATTGAACCATCCCTGTATCCCTGGGATTAATCCTACTTGATCAAAATGGATGATCGTTTGGATGTCTTCTTGTATTTGGTTTCTAAGAATTTTATTGAGTATATTTGCATTGATATTCACAAGTGAAATTGGTCTCAAGTTCTTTTCTTTGTTGGGTCTTTTTATGGTTACGGTGTGAGCATAATTCCAGTTTGGTTGAGTATAGGCTTTTGTAGTAAGATCTGATGATTTTTTTTTAATTTCCTTAGATTCTGTTGTTATGTCTCCCTTTTCATTTCTGATTATGTTAATTTGGATACTGTCTCTGTGCTCTCTAGTTAGTCTGACTAAGGGTTTATCTATCTTATTGATTTTCTCAAAAAACCACCTCCTGCTTTTGTTGATTCTCTGTATAGTTCTTTTTGTTTCTACTTTGATTTTAACCCTAAGTTTGATTACGTCCTGCTATCTACTCCTCTTGGGTGTATTTGCTTCTTTTTGTTCTAGAGCTTTTAGGTATGCTGTCAAGCTGCTGATATATGCTCTCTCTTTTCCTCTTAGCACAGCTTTCATTGTGTCCCATAAGTTTGGGCATGTTGTGCCTTCATATTTATTAAATTCTAAAAAGTCTTTAATTTCTTTATTTATTCCTTGACCAAGTTATCATTGATTAGAGTTCTGTATAACTTCCTTATATATGTGGATTTTCTGTCATTTTACTGTTATTGAAGACCAGCCTTAGTCTCTGGTGATCTGATAGGATGCATGATATTATTTCTATCATCTTGTATCTGTTGAAGCCTGTTTTGAGACTGGTTATATGGTCAATTTTGAAGTGCTAAGAAGAAGGTATTTTCTTTTGTTTTAGGATGAAATATTCTATAGATATCTATTAAATCCATTTGGTTCATAACTTCAGTTAGTTTTTCTATGTCTCCATTTATTTTCTGTTTCCATGATTTGTCCATTAATGAGAGTGGGGTGTTGAAATCTCCTACTATTATTGTGTGAGATGCAATGTGTACTTTGAATTTTAGTAAAGTTTCTTTTATGAATGTGGGTGCCCTTGCATTTGGAGCATAAATATTCAGAATTGAGAGTTCATCTTGGTGGATTTTTCCTTTGATGAATATGAAGTGTCTTGACATCTTTTTTGATAACTTTAGTTGAAAGTCGATTGTTTTTGATATTAGAATGGGTACTCCATCTTGTTTCTCGGAACCACTTGCTTGTAAATTTTTCCCACCCTTTTACTCTGAGGAAGTGTCTGTCTTTGTCCATGACACACATTTCCTGTATGCAGCAAAATGCTAGGTCCTATTTATGTATCCAGTCTGTTAATCTATGTCTTTCTATTGGGGAATTGAGTCCATTGATGTTGAGCAATATTAGGGACCAATGATTGTTGTTTCCTGTTACTTTCATTGTTAGAGGTGGAATTATGTTTAACTGTTTGAGTTGGTTGAAAGATTATTTTCTTGCTTTTTCTAGGGTATATTTTTCCCTCATTGTGTTGGTGTTTTCAATCTATTATCTTCTGTAGGGCTGGATTTGTGTGAAGATACTGTGTAAATTTGGTTTTGTCATGGAATATCTTGGTTTCTCTATCTATGTTAATTACAAGTTTTGCTGGATAACAGTAACCTGGGCTGGCAGTTGTGTTCTCTTATTGTCTATATGACATCTGTCCAGGATCTTCTGGCTTTCATAGTCCCTGGTGAGAAGTCTAGTGTAATTCTGATAGGTCTGCCTTTATATGTTACTTGACCTTTCCCCCTTATTTCTTTTAATATTCTTTCTTTGTTTTGTGTATTTGGTATTTTGATTACTATGTGACGGGAGGAATTTCTTCTCTGGACCCATCTATTTGGAGTTCTGTAGGCCTCTTGTATGACTATGGGCATCTCTTTCTTCAGTTTAGGCAAGTTTTCTTATAATTTTGTTGAAGATATTTAATGGCCCTTTAAGTTAAGAATCTTCACTCTCTTCTATAGCTATTATCCTTAGGTTTGATCTTCTCTTTGTGACCTGGAATTCCTGGATGTTTTGGGTTAGGAGCTTTTTGCATTTTGCATTTTCTTTGACAGTTGTGTCAATGTTTTCTATGGTATCTTCTGCCCCTGAGATTCTCTCTTCCATCTCTTGTATTCTGTTGATGATGCTTGCATCTATGACTCCTGATCTCTTTCCTCAGTTTTCTATCTCCAGGGTTGTCTCTTTTTGTGTTGTCTTTATTGTTTATATTTCCACTTTTAGATCCTGGATTATTTTTTTCAATTCCTTCATCTGCTTGTTTGTGTTATCCAGTAATTCTTTAAGGGATTTTTGTGTTTCCTCTTTAAAGGGTTCTACCTGTTTAACTGTGTTCTCCTGTATTTCTTTAAGGGAGTTATGTATGTCCCTCTTAAAGTCCTCTATCGTCCTCAGGAGAGGTGATTTTTAAATCAGAATCTTGCTTTTCCAGTGTGTTGGGGTAGCCAATGTGTTTTATGATGCCAAGTAGCCTTAGTTTCTGTTGCTGATGTTCTTGCACTTTCTTCTCGCCATCTGGTCATCTCTGGTGTTAGTTTGTCTTGCTGTCTATGACTGGAGCCTGTCCCTCCTGTGAACCTGTGAGCCAGTGATCTTAGGTGTGTCAGCACTCTTGGGAGAGTAGCTTTCTCTAGGCAGGGTTTGGTTCCAGAGAGCTGTGCCAAATGGTTAACTCCAGGGAGCAGATGGGGACTGAAAGGATCCTGTCTCTGTTCTGTGGCTCCTGAGCCCTGTGGTCTCCTGATAGGTCCCTCTTTGACCAATTATTGGAGAAAAATGCTTGTCTCACCTGTGGACTTAGGAGCGACAGCACTCCTGGGAGACCAGCTCTCTATGGGCAGGTTTTGGTTCCAGAGAGCTGTGCCACAGGTTAACTCTGGCATGCAGATCCCATTGTTTTTTTCTTAAGCCCTGCTGTGAAGTATTTCTCTGCTTCTCCTTTAAACGCACTTATGTTGAGGAGTCTGTCTTCCTAGTGACAGTGTGACATTGTTGAAGGCAGAGCTTAGGATGTTCATTTTATTTCCACATCCTAAATGTTCAACAGACTATGCAGATATAGTAATCATTCCATGAAAGCTAATGAATGGATAAAGGGAGGATGTTATCATGCAGCAAACAAGATGGGCACACACACTCCACGATGACAGCACTATGCAGATTCACAAGCATGTGCATGGTTTCATATATAGTGCGTGCATATTCGGTTACAAAGTATGATTTTATGTGTTACATAAATCACACCACACACATATGTCTTATTCAAGACTGAAATTTTGGTGTGCAATATTTAAAGACCAAAATAACTATACACATAGACAGAACAAATACATGCGGATAGAGCATATGTATTACAAGTATATATGGAAGGATGCATATGTTCTTCTAGGAAAGCATAAATTCTATATCATGAACACCCATATATTTACTCATTTTGATGGTCATTTTCTCACATTATGTTTTTAATATTGAATAGCATTTAATGAAACTATAGTAAAAAAGAAATGATACTAGACATTGGTTTTGAATGATTGGAAATCACAATGGAAATGTTAATCTGGGCTGGCCTCACTGGGTGTAGTATTAACTGCACTGGCTTGAGGGCTTGCGTGAGGTAGAAGTGGAGATGCCAGGTGCTCCAGCCAAAATAGTGAGGCCCAGCTGCAGTGCAAAAACTGTCACAGAAACATGAGGTACAGGGGCTGAAAAGACAGTCTTATTGGTAAGGAAGCCTCCTGCAAGCATGGCGGGTGACCAAGCTCAGTTTCCAGAACCCACTTGGTTGTACTCTGACCTCCACATGCATGTTCTGGTATATATACCATTCATACACGCTAAACACACACACACACACATACATATTTGTGTGTGAGAATATATGTATATAGATGCATATACATATAAAACTAGTAATATTTATAATATATACACACATATATCACACATGAACCAATAGACATACACACATGATTATACATGTATATATACATGTATGTTTATATATTTGCATGTATGTACAAAACCAGTAAAAACATACACATACATATATACCACACTCACCAACACACACACATACGTGTGTGAGCATATGTTTATATGTATGAATATACATATAAAATAAGTAATATTCATAATATATACACACATACATACCACACATGAACCAATAGACATACACACGTGATTATATATGTATATATGAGAATACATGTATATATGTATGTAGGTATGGTTGCATGTATGTACAAAACCAGTAAAAAGTATACACACACATATACATCACACTCACTAACACACACACATACATGCATCACACACTTACCAACACACAACACACACACACACACACACACACACACACTTACCTTCTAAATCTAATTCCTATTATGTCTAACCTTGTACAAATAAATGTAAAGATTGCTGATCCTCTTCACTACCCACTCACCCACTCACCATCACAGGTAATGTTCTTCTATACTTCGGCAACTGTGCATCTCTGTATTCACAGACTCACAAGCACATAATTAGCTTCAATCCCCTTTGTCAGGAAATCTCCCCTGGTGGCCACGTCATCCCACTGCCTAATTTCAGACTTGTTCTGATCGCCAAGACTGAACAGAGTCAACCTGGACTAAGCTACAGATGGATTCAGGAATTTTCCATTCTTGTTCACTCACCCATGCCCTTGTTCCCAAGCTGAGAACTGGAGCTCTGTAGGCTGAATCATAGGATGGCATGATGCACGTTCCTGTCTCGATAGCACTGTGCTTCCCCACAGTGATGGTTTCTCAATTCTGTGCTTATACAAGGGTTCAAAAGGTAAGGAATGGACAGTCCCATGACTATACTTAATTTTGTAATGAAAAGCACATGGAAAAAACCATTTCAGAGTGTAGATACTCTATATGGCAGATGGATAAAAAGGTACACACAAGATAAGAGCAATGTTTCATTACTTGAGGTACGCCCAAGGCAGTCTGAGCTCCAAGGTGAGGTGAGCACGCTTTCAGGACACAGAACAGAATGTGGGCTCGCCAGGGCATTGGCTAGAGAGGATTATCATTCCCTCACTTAAGCCAGGGCAAAACCTCAGGGTTTAGACCTGACCTGGGTGGCAACCAATAGAATGGAAATTCTCCAGGTGGTTTGAGCCTCATCCTGCACCTGCCACCTTTCTAAATGTGGAGGCTCTCTAGGCTTTGACTACGTAGACCTGCCGCATGTGTAAATTAGAGGATCTCTGGGGTTGGAAGCCTGAGTTGTAAAATTCTTCCCCAACCGTCTCAAGTGTTGTTCTGGCACTGTGTGCTTTATAAACAAACAGCTTTGGCACTTGGGGTGCTCTCGCAGAAAGGCACCTGAAACTCCAAAGCCCATGAACTAAGAATGAATGATCAGTACAAATAAGTCAGATCTGAGAAACTTCAGGGCCTGCTGGGGTCCGTTTTTCCATTACCCTATCATGTGTATCCTGGGTTAGCTCCTTTGGGCTAGAACTGCCCTTCCTATGTAATTCCTTTGCCAATGGAGGCTTTCATCACGTAGGGAACTTCCTCTGTAAAGCCTGTGATATATATTATATTGAAACGGATCTGTTTGGATATGTTTTTGAGGCTGAATCTAGGGAAGCATATGATATAAGCTGCATTATCCTTAATCAAAAGTTACTTTTATTTGTAGATTTTAAGGGCAACTAAAATTTTTATTTGACAGGTTCGAATATCTCTAGTTGAACATAGCTGCACATTTTTATTATGTTCTAAGATTGGGCATAAATCAAACGCTTTCCCACAGACAAATAAAAGTAGCAGAGTAATACAGTTCCTGGAATTTAACACCTCTCGGTCAGGAGATCACACATGCCAAGGTGTTTATTTATGCACCTCTTAAAGTTGAAGTCTGTGGGCAGGAGACAGAAAGAATGCCTTTCCTTCATTTACATAGGATCAGTGGTGTTGGGGCAGCAAATGACCCAGGTGGTGTCAGCAGGAACACAGCATCTGGCATTTTCATGGAAATATGCGTGTGTCATGATTTTCTGTTTAGATGACAATCACCTGTTATGACCAGGGAAATCTAATAAGCATATTTGGTATTTTTTTGTGTGTGTGTAGTGTACGTGTCTGCATGTGCAGATATGTTTATCTAGCGTGTTTAAGTGCCCAGGCAGAAGCATAGCAGGACAGCATGCTAATGGCTGCCTCTACTGCTTTCTGCATTATCTCTTGAGACAAGATCTCCCATTGCACTAGAAGCTTGCTGTGGTACCTGTCCAGCAAGCTCTCAGATCCACTGTCTCCATCCCTTACTGTTAAGGTCACAGGTACATGTAGATACACTAGCATTTTTAATGTGCACTGGGGATCTGAACTCAGGTCTTCATGCTTCAAGAGCAAGCTCTCTTACCTACTGAGCCATCCACACCACTGCCACATAAGCACTTTTTAAAACGTCTGGTAGAAGTGGTGTATGCCATTCATCACCAGGCTTACAGGTATATCAACAATTTTGCAGTTATGTCTGGTAGCCAAAATGCAGCATGACATATGTCACTTCTAGATCAGGGCAGTCAGGAGCCCAAGTGGCTATCTCCTCTCACCTTTCCTCACACTGTCCTAAGGAACTAACCGTACAGGCCATTCAGAAGTTTTAGCTTCTGAATTGTTCTTAACTGTGGCATGGAACAGGAGTATTATGAAAACAGAGACAGATACAAAGACATACAGGTTAGCCACCTCATTTTTGCAACGCCAATGTCTTTAACTTACAGCACTGGCCAACCCTGAGCAGTTCCTTGTACCCTATCTCCTTTTGACAAGCTATTTCACTTCCGATTGAACAGCATCCTTCGGGTCAGCATTGTAGGGTTCGGAAAAGGTTTGCCTCGCCCAATTCTCCGCAGCTCTAAAGGGGATAAAGATTTGAACCCAGAGCATCTAGTTTAGCATCCACACTTCCTCTCTGAAGAGCATCTTCGAGGCCCGTGTCAGTCCCATTCTGCCAGACCCCGGCATTCATCTGCAAGCGCCACTTCCCGTCAGACGCGGCTTTTGGTCCCTTTAAATGCCCCCGGGATTTATAGGTAAGCACTGACTAATAAAGTAAATGGTATCAGTGCCCCATGAAGGTCAAACCAGAGGCATGGGTGGAAAGAAAACAAAAGCAAGACACCCCCTGCAGTTTTATCGCTGCCCCTGTGTTATTAGTTATTGGGACATTTAGAGCCTTGGACATGTGTTCCTGCTACAGTAACCTCGTAGGCTACCCAGCAAGGAGGATGAGGGCAGAGCTTTGCAAGTGTCTCTCACTCCTCCTGCCTGGAGGTTGTAAGCATTGCCAACCGTGTCTCCTGCAGGCAAACCGGGGAGATGAGGTGTTTTGTTTTCCTGAGCATGAAACAAGGGTGAACTGGCTGAGACCCGGCATAATGCAGTCGCACATCTTGTTTCTTCTTCCAGGAGATTGTCTTTTCCCCGAGTCCTTCAGAATATGTTAAGGAGGTTTCACTGTATATCACAAATCATGGTTTAAATTTCAAAGTATTAGATAAAAATGACCTTACAGTACATTTGTAGATGTCATTCTTAAGCCACCCCAACTCAGTTTCCATGGGAACTAATGTACATCAAAGGCAGAAGAGAGAAAGGAGAGACACTATGTAAGACCAAATCTTTATTCCCTGCCACCTCCTCTTTTGGCAAAACCAAATGATCCCACTGTTTAAAAACTGAAGACATTTGACACTGGATCTTATTTTTGATGTGAATGCATTTTTCCTAAAAATTAAACTTTTAAAATATAGTTTGCTATTTTTTTTACTTCATGTTTTAAAGGGAAACTTTCCCAAGCCTATTATAGCACATACAAAATATATTTAGAGCCATACATTTAACTTAGGAAAAAGCCGTCGCATTGTGCCGTTACTGTTGTCACGAAGCCAAATTTAGAATAATTATTGTAGCCCATCTGATAAGCAACTGTTCTAGGCCCAGTGCTAAAATGAACCATTAATGGAAGTGTGTAGTTCTGGAAGGCCATATTCTGAGGATATTAGACGACATATTCATTATGTCTGCATATTGTGCGTACTTAGAACTTAAACATGTAAGAAGTCAGCCAAGAGCAAAGGCAGGTTAGAAGACAATACAGACTAAGCAGCATTATTTCAAAAGTGCATTTGAGATTAATTATCCCTAAAGTCCGTGCCACAATTCAAGCTCCCTTGAATTTTATTCTGCAGACCAGTCTGGGTTGTAAGTGAAGTGAACTAATTCAGTGGAGGCTGGGGGAAGGGAGAATGGTCACAAGGAAACAGCGATACTTTACCAAGGTTTACGCTGTAGAAAAGTCCGAAAGCAGTTAAAGAGATTACCTTCAGTTTGGAGACCATTTGATACAAATGAAGATTATGGTAAATGCCCCAATCATAATTTTTAAAAATTGGTTACATAACGGCGGCGCCCCCGCCATCATGGTACTGAGAACTGAGCACAGGCCTGTGGGATTTAAGAAAAAGACACATACTCAGGTCATTTGTGCTATGAGAATGCCCACGCTTTACTGAGGTTCACAGAATATATACCCCAAGTCCACCGAGTGGAAAATTCTAGGAAGCACAGTGGAAGAACAGGTTTACATCCTCAGAAGAAAAACAACAACAAAAAAACAGGAATTGACTCAAAGATGTTACCGCCCAGGTCCCAAACAGAAAGGTCAAGATGTTCCTTTGTTAGGAACAAAAGCTTCCACATGCATCAGCAAGGCTGCAAACACTGAGGGAGCCCAGGACAGTCCAACAGTTACAGGTATTTATGTGTGCATGCAAGCACAAGCCAGTGCACATGTGCACTATACATCACACACACACACACACACACACACACACACACACACACTCAGAGATCAGAGGACACCTTGCAGCAGTTAGTCCTTTCCCTCCTTTATGTAAGTTTCAACTTAACAGCAAGCTCACTGCTGCGCCATTCTGCAGGTCTACTACCTTTGCTTTACTTCAGGGTGATCACTCTCCGATCATCATCATAAAGTCTGGAAACAATTTCACATCAACATCGGCATCATCAAACTCTTACCTTGGTCCAACTCACAATACTGAAAAATATATTGGGGTTTTCCTTGGGGATCTAAGATATAAGGGAGGATCTTGTCTCCCAGGTTTCTAAGAAGGGGAAAAAATATAACTTTAAACCTCCTAATCATCCTTAGTGCCTAGATTACAGTGTGTGTCTCTACACACAATTTACTAGTTTTCCTCATTTTATTTTCACAGTAGATGTATAAACCATTTATCTCATGCTTCAGTCAGATATATGAAGACGTTCGTACAAAAGGAGAAGTTAAATATGCAATGTCACATAACGTTCAAATAAACCAGTTGGGTTCCAAAGCCTGCTTTCTTAGCTGTGTATGTGCACAATCTGGGCAGTATATATCTTGGGGGAAAAAATGGCTGTTTTCTACAACTTCGGAAAAAAAAATATAAGAAAGAAAAGTATTTGAAAAGCTTATTACCAGATACTTTACTCCTCCCTGAAATCATTTACTCGGCAGTATTTATTTGTAAACAATAAGCACTGTGCATTTGGAGGTTCGGGATAAATAAGACAGTGGTGGACTCCATCAATGGAGAGGTACAGGGTGAATTGCTTAATTCTTATCTAGAAAATCATGTGAAGCGATATATGACCTTGAATATTTAAACAGTGACTCTAGGTAGATGATGACAGAACACTGTGGAAAGAAGAAACACAGGAAGACCCCAACATGACAGAGGCCCGAAATAGTTCAAAAGTCTTTACCTAGAAGCAATGGAGATTTGGCCGGTGCGTTATAGTATTCTGGAATAAGCAATGGGATATGTTTTCAGAAAGCCAACTGAAGGCACAATACGGACCAAAGAGGATGTCTCGAAGTGAAGAACCATGGGGCAAAAGTTGACACACTGACACATTAATGCAAGTTGCACTCTGTCCTTCCAAAATTTATGTTGAAGCTCTTAGCACTAAGACCTGTGAGTTTAACTTCATAGAGAAATAGGGGCTTTTGGATAAAGCCGAGTTATGAAAGGGTCACTGTGATAGAACCTTTTATTCCTGCCATCTCCATAAACGCAAGAGAAGACGGAGCTATTGAGGCAAAATTGAGATAGCGTTTGAAATCATGAAGTTGCCAATAAAGGATCGTCACTGTCACCAACACCAACACTGACACAGAGTTAAGAAACAGTCATGGAATGGAATCTGTCCCCTTGCCTAAAGAGGAAATATGGCCCATCAACACTTTGGTTGCTGACTTCTGGCCTCTAACATTATGAGAAATTAATTTCTGATTTTGTTTTTGTTTTGTTAGAGACAGGAACTAAGTAGCCTCGGCTGACCTGGAAATCACTGAGGACACCAGACAGGCCTTGAACCCACATAGTCACCTGTCTCTTCCTCCCCAGTGTTGGTGCTAGATGCACTAACAGCATACATCGTAATTATAGTTGTTTTAACACTCCTGCTTCTGATCATCTTTAATATTAGTCTTAGAAAATATGTGCTAAATATGAGAGATGCCCCTCACAGGAATTAAGATAGCGACAGTAAAATGGAGAAGAGACGTATGATAGGCAAAGACTAGACCTAACACCTGACTAAGAAAGCTGGAAATAGAGAAGCCAATGATGGCATCCTAAGGAATCAATGAAATGGTAGTTGGGTCAGCGGATCCTTTTACCCAGTGAACTAGAACACTTTCTGCTCCTGTCATGGCGTGGCGGGGACCTTTAGAGGTAGAGGACCTTCACCAGTCAATCAGGATCACCAACTCTGGGTGCCATATTTGCTGTAGATTCAGGGGGACCAGGACTCTGGTATCAACCCAGGCGGCGACCTTGGGAGCTCAATGGCATTGGTCTGACATTCATCTCCATATCTTCATACTGCTCTACACTTCAGGAAGATACATTGAAATTTTATTGAGGGAAGAGAACCCAGAATAACCCGCCTAAGTGGCTCCTTGGAGAAGATGAGATAGAATAGAAAGGAGCAAAACGGGCAAGTCGGTGAAATACAAAGCCAGTGAATCAGAGAGGCGGCCCAGAGTAGAACAAAACTTGTGTAAAGAGGAAGTGTTATTTGCAGTGCTAAGCTTTTGTCCTTTGTTCTGTTATTGGCCCGAGGACAGGAGGAAAGCTCAGCTAGAGACAACAGCCCTGCTAACACCCTTGAGAGGATGACAGCTACAGGGAAGAAGAGAGGATTGGAGGACAGACCTGAGAAAGATGGAAAAACAGAGGACAACAGCGGTGACTGTAGAACAAAGCCTAGCAGGTAGTTAGGGAAAGACTCTGTTGATCTTTTTAAAGCTCTGACAAATTAGAAGGCCCAGAAGACAGTCCCTACCTTCATGGGCAGTTAGAAACCCTTCCCTGCCTGTTGTTCTTTAGAGCACCACATTGCTGACTCCTCTATGACCATAAAGGAAAAATGATTGTAAGTTCTGAGAGTTTCCCAAGCACACTTTCCAGCCTTGGCACTACAGGAAAATGCTAACTTTATCTTTGAGTGCTTTTATAAACAATGACCTATGACCTCCATTCCAGACTTTCTCCAACTACCAAGTAAAGGGTGTTCAGCAACAAAGGCCAAAGTAGGAAAGAGAACTAAGTGTGATGAGCAGAGCTGTGAACCTTCCAGATAGGACAACACAAACTAAACTTCTCAATGCCAGCAACTTCCCTGAACCCACGTAAATCCCACATGGTGCCTAGGCATGATATGAGTAATGTGACCTGTCAGCAACTCAAGGAGGGAATGATGATAATTACAATTAATGAACTGGAGGACAATTCTCAGAAAGGTACCAGACCACACCAAACAGAGATCAAGTATAATTCTTCATAGATTTAAAACCCTTGAGCTTATCCAGCATACTGTATTGTTTGTAACTGTGGGTCCTTTGTCCTCTGAAGAACCTTCCATGTCCAGGTTCTAGAAGGTTGTCTGTTTGTCAGCCTTAGGTCACCCAGCCTCTTCACTCAAGGCTTTTCTGTAGGTTTCTTCAGTAGCAGCTTAGAAACAGAAGTGACACAAACTCAGGCTGGCCCTGCAGCTGGCCTGCAGAACAACAGGCAGAAGCACTCACAGCTCCCTTCTGTCTTCACAGTAGATGATGCTTTGAGGTTCTCCGTGTTTAATAACCTCTAGCTGCTGTGCTGTGAACGTTCAGTACTCAGTAGTCCTCACGATTTCTAATTCCGCACCTGTGGTGAGGTGACCTTGCAGACGATCAAAGGAAATACTTTTAAAGCTCACGGTGGAAAAGGCATAGGCTCCCCAGTCTTCTGCAGAACTGTTTTCAATACTTCCTGCAAGCAGTTATTGGTATCTTTATTTAGGCTATGTTTCTTCATTTCTGTGTCTACGTTAGCAGATATATAAAGGAGCAAAATGGTTTTAATGGCCCAAAGTGGCAAAGCAATGATATGTAAGTCTCTGAGGAGCAACAAAAGATCAAAAGACCATGACGACAGCTTCCTGCCTCCTGATGACCAGGAGTCAACTTGTTTTTATCTGCCTGTGAGTCAAGGGGAAATCCATGGCCACCCATAGCCCTTGAGATCTTCCTGGGAATGTGCCTTTTTGCGTAGGTAGAATGTCAGAGAGGGCCATCAGGTGGGGGAATGGAGAAGGTTCTTTGAAGGGACATGTAGGTAATCCTGCCATCTGCTGGTTTAGATCACTTCACAGGAGGCAGTGGCAACAGATGTTTTCTTTCTGGAGAACTGTGGGTTTAGAAAAACTAAGCAGGTACTCACTGGATGTGGACATTTTCGCAACGTAGGCATTGTGGACTTTTGAAACTTCTGGATTCAGCATCTTGAGGAAGCTGACATGGGCAATATTTGCTGTGGTTCCACGTGCTTTCCCTGACTATGGGGCTAAGTATCTCTCCATCAGCATCCTTCTTCAAACTCTTGACCACCGAACATTTACACTCATTAACCACCTTCCTCTTCAGTGCACCGTTTTGCTTTCTGAAAGATTTGCAGGTTATGAATCAGCTCCCAACTCATGACAAAAACTGAAGGTCACGGAAGAGATGGCTCGTGAACACACTGTATGTTAAAACCAACCTGGCCATATTTCCTTATGCCTCTTCTCTGATACGCTGCAATATTACCTTGAGTTTCAAAAACATGCCATGTTGGGGTACCCATACAAAGAATGCAATAGGACAAAGAAAAGATGAAAGGGGAAAGTAACCAAGGCATATAAAAAGTAAACCAGGCCCTGGTTATAGCAGAAACAGCCTCGAAAATATCTGAGGGAATCGATTTCCACAAATCCATGCTAATATCACATAATAATACTTTGCTCAAAACTTATTCCTTCTCTAATTTGTTCTCATTGTGTTTTAATTAGAGGTTCAGCTTAAAAGTGACACTTTCATGTCCTCCTCATCGGCCTGGCCCTCTGGAATACTGCCGAGTAACAACATGGCATTCACCGAGAACCACTGTGTCCACTTATGTGGTTTCAAATGGATTCTGAAAAGCCAACGTGTCCTACTAACTCTTTGAAATTCAGACATCCTGAGTTTCAGAGGGCCCTTTCACTGGTGCTTTCAAAACCCTTTACAGACATCCCTTTATTCTCTTTCATTGTATAAATTGGGAGATAGATCAAATAGAAGTTAAGTGACATGTAGAGGTCGATGCAAATTACTAGAAGACCCCGGGAAAAGTGTCACCCCGGATCTATAGCAAATACTTCCCTGGCCACCTGATTTTTTTTTTTTGAAGCAAATTGAAGAAGCCTCCAAATACATGTGGCTGATGACAAGGACTCCTCCTCCTCCTCCTCCTCTTCCTCCTCCTCTTCCTCCTCCTCCTCCTCCTCTTCCTCCTCCTCTTCCTCCTCCTCCTCCTCCTCCTCTTCCTCCTCTTATTCCTCCTCTTCCTCCTCCTTCTCTCCTCTTCCTCTTATTTCTCCTCTTCCTCCTCCTTCTCTCCTCTTCCTCTTCCTCCTCCTCCTCTTCCTCCTCCTCTTCCTCCCCTCCTCTTCCTTCTCCTCCTCCTCTTCTCCCTTCTTCCTCTTCTTTTTAAAATTTCTGTGTCTTGGAGGTGCTGTATACATGCATATGTGGACAAGCATTTTCATGTGTGAGAGCATATATGAATGTGAGTCACACAAGTGTGCATGCACTCAAGCATGTATGTTCCATGGAAGCCAAGGGGGATATAGGGTGTTCCTTAATAGCTCCCTATCATATTTATTAAGACAAGGTCTCTCACTTGAGCTCAAAGCTCACTTTTTGGCTATTCCAGCTAACTTACTCTAGGAAGTCCCTTATCTCTGTCTCAAGAGTGCTGGGACTATAAGCCAACTGGAATACCCGCTCAGCAGTGTCAGTGGTAGTTCTTTGAACTTGGGTCCTCACAGAGACACAGCCAGTGAGCCATCTTCCCAGCCCTAAATTCTCTCTGCAAAGATTTCTCTCAAGATTCACTATCAACTCCCTTTCCAAGTGTATCTCCTTATCCCTTGTCCTACCATATCTACATTGAAACCGGTCTACTCTTTTCTTATTCTCTTTGCTGTATCTAGTATAAATTAAAGGCATCTAGAGTTTGAGATTCATTATAAATTTCTCTCTATTTTAACAGAATCCATTGAACAAAGTCACTGTATTTTATTCTTAAAGTCTCTAGTGGCAATAAACAAATACTGCTTTTAATAAACATTCAAAATCATGTGGAAACTGCAATTGCAGCATTCAGACTTAAATGTTCTGGATCAAGTGTTTGCAAATACTCTTTGCTAGTAGATCTATCTACCGATTAGGGTCAGATCCACATTCTCTCTGTTTTTATAAATCAAACTTTATTAGCATGCTTGCTCATTTGCATGTCACCCAAGATTACTTTATGACAGTTGCATAGCTAGAACAAAAACCATATAATCTACAAAATTGAAAATATTTCCAAAACTACCATTCGAAAAGATTGCTGCGAACTGCTATTGGAGATGAATCTTATTGGTCAACCCTGGGAGATGAGATCAGTGACCTAGAGTGCCTCGTATTTCCTAACACAAAGTATATATTTTCTAAAATACCAAGCAAAACTCCCACAGATTCTCGCTGGCGATCATAGACTTCAGGATCAGACTCACTACTTAGCAAATGTCAAACCATTAGAGCCGAGGAGAGCAGTTTTGCTGAAAGGTCTTTCCACTTCCGCCAGGTGACACCAACTAGGAAGAACTGTTTGAAAACTTTGATATTATATATACACATAGTTTGCTCTAATTGCCACAATGCTGTGGTTGTACCACTTTTATTTACAGCATGCTGAGACAAACGTTCTGGATATCTGGGCATGTGTTTTGGTGCTACAGTACTTCATCGATTATGTGTTTTTATACCTGACATAAATACATTCCCTTTGTGCAAATGCTCTTTACATGATGTGCAAAAAAGCGTGATTATTCTTTTTCTTTCTCTCTCTCTCCCTCTCCCTCCCTCCCTCCCTCTCTCCTCTCCTTTCCTCCCTCTCCTCTCCTCTCCTCTCCTCTCCTTTCTAGAAGAAGCTGTGAAGTTACAATTACGTTCTCTTCCCACTGGCAACTAACAAGCCCTTTATTTTTGTGCAGTTGGAGCTCAATAAGAATAAATAAAGTCCATTTTCCTCCTTGAGGGGCTATTCTGCCATTCCATCTAGGATTTCACAGTTTGCCAATTCCTAAAGCATCTATCGGTATAAATAGTTTTATGGCCTTAAAAAGTGGGCCATAGAAAATGAGGTGAGAAGGGAAAATATCTCAAAAGAATATGAAAAAAATCAACATCATCCGTAAGACACAGCAGAAAACTCACCAGCTTTTAAAAACTTATAATTATCGTTGTTGGTTAATTGGTACCATAGATTACCCAGCACTGACATGTAATTTTCTAAAACAAAGAGGTTTTATTGTTACATGGTGCTGTGGATTTAGGGACATTTTATTTTATTTTTACACATTGAAGAACAAAGGGCAAAATTCTTGAAGCGTGCAAGGATTTTAGATAATGAATTGCATCCTAAATTTAGAAAGTACATCAGACAACATACAATGATTCATGGTAGGAATTTGTAATCCCAGAAAAGCAAGTTATTTAGATGTTCATTTTTTAATAATTCAACTTTTCTTGGCTCAAAGTTGAATAAGAACAGAAACATTAATGAACATTTATGTAGACCTTCGAAGAGGTCATAATCAGGATGTATTATTTATGCTTCGTGGAAAGAGATAGTTAATATTTGTATAGTCATTTAGATTGTAACATTAATTTTAGCAAGTTTATAGATGCATTTGTCTTTTAATACCCCATTATAATAACAATCACCCAGAGCCTATGGAATCTTCAACATTTATGTGATGAATAGTCTGTTTTCCACTTGTGAATGCAAATACTTCTTAGCTAGGCTAGACTGTAGAAGGCACTAGCCTCTTTGCAGACATAGCCATGCACTTGGGAGTGGAAACCGACATCGACTCAAGATGCTGCCTTCACATTTTTGGGGGGGTGGGAACCAACTCTGACTTGATATGTGGTAGCATCCTACCGATGTGGCCTGTGAACATGTGCTTCAGAAGGAAGACAGATATTTGTCTGGGACTCTCTTCTTTAAAACACTGGGATCCTTCTAAGACATCAGGTATGAAGATCAGAAAGGGAGACTGCCAGACCCAATAAAGGTGTTCGTACTTTGTAAACAGAGACTTCACTCATCAGTGTGGATGAATTAATGATAATGTAAGGAAGAAAAATGTAGCAGAGGAAACTTCGGATGAACCCAAATGACACGAGGTCTTAGAAAACCAAGAAGAAAGTAGAGCAAGGCCTTCCCAGCCTGCTGCATCTCAGATGAGCTTCTCCTTTGAATTTTATTCCATGTAGAATACCACACACAGAGATGAACTCATGGAATTTGCATTCAATAATGGATAACTTTTTGACATTTATTTGAAGTTTCCCTTCAGGGAAAACGCCCCAACTAGTTCTTTGGAGTTAGTTCATAATTAAGCAGGCCCTGGTGTGTATCACATGACTAAGGTCATCTCTTAGATAGCCTCTCGAACCTTTTTAAATCTCAAGCTTTGGGGCAATTTAATATTTCCTTTAAAATAGGAGTCAGTGAAAGAGAGCTACTATTCACATGAACAAAGCGGACTCTTTGCTGACAACAGATCCACTGTGTCCAAGAAACGGGCTTGGTGGCAGCTCATTGTCCTTACCTAAGTGTTGGTGGGTTGGCTGTAACCTAGGGGACTTTTCATCAAGTCAACAGAGCCAGCAATGAAGCAAACAGGAAGTGCATGGAGAAAGACAACCAAAAATATAAATAAATAATATGAGAAAATCAATAAATCAAATAATTTAATAGAAATCAAGGTGAGGGCTGGTGAGGGCTCAAAGTCTGATGACCCAGGTTCCATTACAGGGGCACACATGCAGGAAGGAGACAGCTCCTGCAAACTGCTCTTTACCTCCACATACACAGAGGAACAGATGTGAATAAAGTTCAAGAAACCATCATTGTAGATCTTCTCACAGAACAAACTCAAAAGATGGTGGTCCCTTCATTCTTAGACTGCTGCCTAAAAGCATTAGCATACTGACTCCTTTTAACTTCTCCAAACTTCAGTACTATCATCTAAGATATAGCGATAACACCATCAGTATCTACCTCAAACAAGTCATTAATACCACCAGCCACTGGCTAAGCTCGTAAATAAAAGCATCACCCTGTAACCCACAGGATTATCTAGCTTTCCAATCTCTGAAATGCCCCAGCATCATTCTTAGTCATTCAAGGATCCATCAAACTTCATTAAATGTATGCTGTTGCAGGTTTTAAGTCCCCCCCCCAACAAATCTCCGGTCATGCATGACAGAGAGCAACAGAAAAGAAGAACTCATTGTAACTGCTTTTACTTTTTAAGAAATATGTCTTCAATATTAAAAAAGAAAGGTAACTGGTCCATGGACAGTCTTACCCCAATATGTGCTAGATCCCATCTAAGAGAGATAACTATGGTTTTCAGACATAATCGACCTCATGGGTTGTGATAAGTATTTGGTTTGGGTTGTTTTTGTTTTTGTTTTTTCTACAATAGGATCTCATCATCTAGCTCTAGCTGGCCTAGAACTTGCCTTGTGAACCAGGCTAGCCTTAAGCTCACAGAGATCATCCTGCTTCTACTGCTTGAGTGAAGGAATTAGCATTGTGCATCAGTGGCACATTTTGGAATGTTTCATGGGAAGACAGAACCTGTCCTTCTGCAAACCGTAAAGGGTTGTACATATGCCTCAAGCATCATGTTTCCATTACAAACCGTTAGGAATCCATACAATGTACATAAATATCCAAGTACTAAGGCTTGATGAGCAATTCCAAGCCTATTCCGTTCACAACTCTGATGGTGTCCAAACATCAGGAACTTCATCTCCAAGCTCCTCTACTGAAGGAAGCCACAACAGTCTAACCGGGATCTGTAAATAACCCCACTCAGAACTGATGAAATGCCAAACTACCTTTGCCATTTCTTATCAAAGAAAACAATCATGCCACATTGTGTCTTCAGTAAAGTTTTGCTATTGAATGTTGGTGTTGAAAATATGAGACGTCTTTCTGAACTTGTTCATAAGAATCACCGAGTTCTCATTTAGGGCAAGAGAAAGAATAGACAGGAATGATTAGATAGCCCCACCCCCTGCCACTTTCTTTTTGAGACAGGAGCTTATGTATTCCTGGCTGGCCCTGAACTTGCCATGCAGAAACCATGGTAACACTGAGCTTTTGCTCCAGCTTCTGTTTTCCCAGATGTACACCACCAAGCCCAATTTATGTAGTTTTGGGGATGAACCCTTGGGACTCATGCATGCTAAGCAAGCATGCTACCAACCTTGCTATCCCTTCAGTTTATATGCATGCTTGCTAGTTACAAATGTTACTGTCCTCCAAGGACTAAGTCTTCAAAGGCAGACTAGACATGATTAGAGGAGCAGCTAGAAAAGCTAAAAATATTGTGCTAGTTAACTGTGTCATAAGAATATACCAATGACGATTACATCTAAAACTTAAGTGCTAGTATTTTCCATTTCAACTCTCTTAGAGAAATAGAATTTAGAGGCACCTTGCCTCCCCTGAAGCCATTCCACACTTCATCATTTAATCTCTTTGGTATGCCACTTGCCACACAGAACAAAACTAAGATGTTTTACCCTCAGGTCTGTCCTTTAGCAAAGAAGTAAAGTAATCAGAACGTGGCGTACCTGTTGCTGGCTTCATCTGTGTTCATTTCTCTGCTGATTCCCCAGCGGAAGGTGTAGCTCAGAGACAATAAAGGACCAGTCTACATCCTTCCACTCGGCATTGTGATACAAATTCAGATATGTGCTCCTGTTCCTTATTGAGCATCTACAGTGGGTGTGCGGGCTGAAGGCTAGAGATTCCGAGATGACAGGCATAGTTTATGATCCCAAGCAAACCTGCAGGCTGGGGAATGAGAAGCACACAGGATCTGACGAATCCAAATGTGAGAGGCTGCAATAAAGGCACAGACAGCATGCACCTAGCTCAGATAAGAAGAAATCGGTCCACCAGCTGGTAGGCAAGGGGCTGGGAGGCACGAGGAAAGCTTTTTGGTGCCCAAGGCATTTGAATTGATGTGTTTATTAAGGATTTCAATCATCAAAGGCAAAAAGGTGGAGGAGACTTGGTGGCCCAAGGCAGGGACATGCTTGCTTTCTACTTACAGCCACAACCTCCTGTACTCTAAGAGGACATCATCACCCAATGTGTGACACCGGTAACAAAGTGCGTGTGATCAAGAGAAACACTCTAGGACTGATCGCTGATGCTGTGACCTGGATTGACAGCATTGATGTTCTGTAACACCCCTGTCAATTTGAGGGGCTACGAAGACCACCCTCACTTTCACTTCCATCGCATGCTAGGGTACAGTGACCAATGCAGAGCAAGTGCTTAGTAACCAAAGATTCTGGTAATCTTTTTTTACCAATACAGTTCCCTAATGCTTATTAAACATAGTAGGAACAATTTTCCTGTCTCCTAGCTGTTGTCATGAAGACTCTTCTCTTCTAGCCTTTCCCTAATCCAGCCACAGGGATCACCCAACCAGCTTTTGTCCATTGATTGGGTGTTAGTATCTCCCTCTGGCTTTTTTAGCTGCTTGTTGGGCATCTTGGAGGGCAGTAGCTAGACTCCTGTCTGTAAGCACACTATAGCATCAGTAACAATGTCGGCCTTGGAGCCTCCCCTTGAGCTGGATCCCAAAGAAATGCCTACTGTGAACAAGGACAATACGTGACAAAGAGAGAAGATGTAGGTCTTCGCAGAATTTAATTCAGAAAAGACACTCTCGAAAATCTATCATACCTAAATAATATGTTTGTGTCTGGGTGTCATGTGTGTATAATCATTTATTTTCATTAACTAGCTTTCCGTTCCATTTATACACACAAATACATGGATTTATACCTGAATAGGCATGTAATAGAGGCTGTGAGAAATAAAATGAGTGAAATCTGTAGCAGTTTAACATGTCCATGAGCCATCGGGTTGTTCATAATCTACTCTCCAGGGCAGTAAAAGTCAAAGGAGAACACAAACACGCAGATGTATTCCAGTCTGGTATTTCCTGGGAGATTTACCCATTAATTACACATGAGAGAAGCAGCCAGTCATGGTGGACAAGTATCTGATGCTCCTTAGAAACAGAGGCACCCCAGGGGCACCTCAGTACGGCTTTACTGGACCAAGAATAATAAACTCCCAGACAAAAAGCAGATTTTCAACAATGAGGAGGGAATGAGAGCCTTGAACAGCAGTGGCTATCACCAAGGAAACTGTCATTGAGGAACAAGCTTTTTAAAAAGACGCCAGTGCAGAGCGCACTACAGCTCAACCTGGAGATGTGCTTTGTGTCACAGGGAATCATCCTAGGTCTAAGCAGATTCCCTGTTGGGAGGCCCCGCAGTAGACCTTCTTCGCAACTCTTTTGCCCAGGTGCTCGAGTACGAACTGCAACCTTGCACTGTTTCCCAGGAAATGCGGGCATGTCGTAGCTTCCATAAGCACGGTTGCTACATGTCTGTTACATGAGAGCAGTTTGGAGGCCCTGCCGTGTCCTCTACACCAGCCTCCCTCATCCAAGACACACAGGAGCTTCTCCTAAGCCTGTGGCAGTCATGGTAATGCCCTAACCTCTAACTCGCCATCTTCTCAACAGCTCTTTTTCTCTCAGTTGAAGATGCTAAACTCAGAAGCTGCCCTGAACTTTCTCTGACTTTGATACTTAGAACTTCGTAGATACCACATGAGGCAGTCTGTGCCCCTCTATTCCTACACCCTTACATACCCAACTAGAATTTCTTTTGCATTTCTTCTGATTTCTTTCTTTATAATAATGTTATTTCTTTCTCTACATATCCCATAAGGGGCCCTACTTCGAACAAAAAATACAAGCATAATACTAATAAAATCATAACTATTCATATATATAGATATATGAATCCATTTATGCTCAAATATTCCTGGGAATACTATGAATACCATTTGAAGAGTTCTATAAAGCATCTCAATCTTTAAGTTATCAAGATTGTTGTTAAGTTATACAGCGTCCAATAGTTAAAACTCGGTCTGATTCAATTATCCTTCTGGTTGCCCCCCTGTTACTCTCAGTCCAGCTATGGTGCTTTAAAAACATATCTCAGGAGCACATATACGGCAGACAATGAGCTCTCTGTCTTTTAGAAGCCCAAGATCAAAGTGTTATTAGCAGTCTGCTGTTGGAGAGAGCCAGCTTCCAAGTTTGTAGGCAGAACCTTCTCATGGCTGGCTCACTGCGTGAGAGTAAGGGATTTCTTGATCTTCTTTGCAGAGGTACATATCCTATCCACACGCACTTGCTCTCTTGGTAGACTTAAAGCATTGATGGAAGTGTTCATCTCTTCATTTCGCCTCTTTGGTGGCCATGACGTCAATGCACAAGTTGGCAGCAGCAGGATTGGGACGTAAACACCAAGACTATAGGAATTGTGGTTTGTTTGTTTGTTTCATTATATATAAACTCGAAACTCTACTGTTAATCAGGCTTAGAAGGTTGGCTTAAATATCTATTGACAGTGTTAAAGCAACTATTGACTGGACGCTTTGTAGAGAATATACGCATATATTTAATTTTAGTGGGGAGGTTTATACCATCCCACAAGGATTCTATTTCCCTAAACTCACACATTTCAATTTGTATCTCAGAGTTTAAATCCAATTTTTAATTTGACTTCATTATTTAATACTTTCTATTTTTGCCAGTTTGTCTTCCTTGCTAAAGTTATCCGTAATAACTGCACCAAAGTCATCACATGAAGAAGTAAAACAAAAACTGACTCAAGTGTAAGAAAGGAAACAATAAAAAAAATGTCAGAGAAACATCTTGTAATTTATAAATATGCATGGAAATACATTTTTAAGAAATACTGCTTAAGAGATCAACTCAGTTGTTCAAAAGGAGAGACTAATTTGAAAGAATCATTAATAATATCCGTGGAAACTTTTACTCCAGCTTTATCTCAGGGTGTCACATCTAGACAAATAAATTAGGTCATATCTCAACGTTGTTATTTAATTTCACTCTGGCTTAGAGAACAGATATGAAATACAGAGTCTAAGACCTAAGTGCAAGCCAGATAGATGACATATCATCTCAACATAACGCATAGTTAATATACATTGAATACTTTCCCTGGAACATAAATTCTCACAGTAGGTAATAGGTCCCAGGCAACACTGAGCATGTGCAGCAAGGATGATTGACATTTTCAGACTCAGCCCTACAATGAGACCATAGACTTTTGGTCGTCTATTTGAGGCAGCTGCAGAAGGCTCAGCAAACACGTTTCAACTGGGATGCCAAGTTGTATTCATTGGTATCAGAGACTCCCTGAGCTGTGTTAAGGACTCTGAAGTGACATGAAAGGTGTCAACAGACATGGAGAATCGCGGCTTTGGTGTCCTTCTTTCGGAGTTTAAACTCACACTAGCGAATAAAAGATGCTCTCACTATATGCTTGTATACCTCCCACCCATGGCAAGGAGCAGGAGGAATCATTGTTAGGGACAGCAAAAGTAAAGACCCTGATACGGGCGCATCCATTTACTGTCATTAGTCATGCCTGATGAGAGAGATGCTCTCTGCTATTAAGAAATGCACAGGCATTTTCCATATACGTCTGTGCTCTCTGTACTCTTTTAACCACTTGAAGACTGGTACTCTGTCCCAGAAAGGGTGTTACCACCACTGATACAGCAAAGAGTACTTGGTGGCCAGAGGGTTAACATATTTTCCAGAGAAAGAAGACTACACATGATAATATTTATAAATAAGCACACATCCACACATGCATATTCGAATGCACCTGTGCACATGTCTATCAAATACTCACCAAAATATTTTAATTCCAAATTATAAGTACATATATTTAATTTTAGTAATAGGCTTTATGACGATTTCATGTTTAATACTTAAACTTTAAAAGTATTTTATTTCTATGTGTATATGGATGCGTCTGCATCAGTGCATACACATGTATGTGTGGTATATGTATCTGTGCACGTAAAAGAAGCCAGAAGAGGATCTCAGATCCAGTGGATCTGGAGTCGTATGCATTTTCAGGAGACTCTGCTTACTATGTGGGTGCTGGGATCTAAATTCCCATCCTCGTGATTGTGCACCAATAACGTCCAATTGCTGGACCACCTCTCCAGCCACAGTAGTCAAACTCCAGATAAAATTCTCCCACACTAAACTGATGTGCACTGTGGGAGAGCATCCAGAAGCATCACAGAAGGTGAGAGAGCCTGCAAGGCCCAGCTGAGTCACTCTCTGCCCCTCTTAAGCAAATTTAAAGTCTAGCCTGTAACTCACAGAATGAAAGTAGTAACTCGGATCATAAATTGAGAGGTCAATTCAGTCCTATTCTGTTTGTTATATATACCGTCATGGTCTCATTCCATCAGGAAATCACTGTGGTGGAAAAGGTGGTAGGTCTTAGGACATCTACAGATGTAGGGCGAAGAGTGTGTACTGTACATAGCTTGGAGCCGTGCGCCTGCATTAGGAAGTATGCACTGAGAAGGTGAGAGACTTCAGGGAGATTAGTCACTGTCTCAACGGTATTTTAATCTTCTGGTCACACAATGAGGGCAGTTATGGTCATGGTTTTTAAGCCAGACATATGAGACATCTGTTCTGTTTGTTATTAATCCTCAGTCTAAACAGAGACTGTCAGAGCAACCGAATAAGGATGCTTCTGTTTAGAGTCCAGATTCAGAATTTCGAAAGGGTTTTTATGTCTGATTGTTATTATTTCTGATGATTCTCTGTGTATTTCAAGCATCCAAACATATTACATAAGGGCTGGATTTAGAGCAGTTTAGAGCAAGGGCTGCTCTTCCAGAGGACCCAGACTTTCATTCCCAGAACCCATATGATTGCTTAAAACTACTGTAAATTCAGTCCCGAGGGATCTAATGCCCTCATCTGGCCTCTGCAGGTACTGCATGCACACAGTACACAAATATTCATATGGGCAAAACAAACATACACATAAAAATAAAGAAAAAGCTAAAACGTATCTTAGTATTACTGCAGCTTTTTAAAATAATTGTACTATTTCCCAATCAATTTTTAACGTGTTTACTTCTGTCCTGGAAAGTTTTCATATATATGAACTCAAAATAAATTTCAATAGTGATATTTTCAGAGTTTGTCATTGAGGGAATGCTACAAAATATGTTCACTATTTTTTCCTGCAGCGGAACAATGAGTCATGAAGTAAATTAAATTAATCATTTACCTCTCCACCATGTTGACCGGCTACAGATAAAACAGCCTGACTTTAATAGAATCCCTCCAAACCTACCACAGCAATCATCATTGGACTCAGCCATGCCTGGAGGAAGGATTAGACATTCACACGTTGCTTTTGTGTTTCCCAGAATTACCCCCCCACGTTCCTTTTACAAGGGTCACATCAACAAATGAGTCAAATGCATAAATGCTTATAAACTGCTTTGAAAAGCAGCTATTTCAAAAGGAGAAACAATGCTTTAAAGACACAGGGCTAGGAGAGCAAATGAAAGTTCACCGTAGGGTGGTAAGACACCTTCTAGGGAAGTAGATGGATTTTACAGAAGAGCAGCAGCCTCGGGTGATTTGAATCTAGTGGTAGAGAGGATAGGAGGTGTCACAGCCTTGGGAGAAGGAGGAAGCCATTCCCAGATTAGACTCCCAACAGAAAGATGCTATTGGTACCTCTTAGTAGGCATGGTCTCTTATACCTGAAGCTTTTTCTATACCTCCTCCTGTGACTTGACTGATAGTTGAAAAGATGGCTACCAGTTTTTGGATACTTTAGTTTTTATAGCCAAAAGCAGTAGTTTTCAGCTTTCCTGATGCTGGGACATTTTAACACAGTTCCTCATGTTGTGTCAGCCCCCCAACCATAAAATTATTTCACTGCTATTTATTCCTGAAATTTCATTACTGTTATGAATCATAACGAAAATATCTGATAATCAGGACATTCTTGTGACCCCTAAGGTGTCATGACCCACAGGGTGAGAATGGCTGGTAAAGTCTGCTACTAAAATCGGGGAAGGAGAGTTTGACTTTTATGGTGGCTGAAAAGGAGTTTACAAGTTTAGAAGGCTCAGTAATGTAATTCTAAATACACAGCGATTTTAAAAATTCTTGTTTCCCAGACTCCCTTCTCCCCATACATTATATTTTCCCAAGGAATCTCTCACACACACACACACACACACACACACACACACACACACACACACACACAAACATTGATGCTGTTCTCTACTGACAAATTCACATCTTATGAAAGTTCTTGTCACAAAAGTCTGCTTGTCCGCTTGAGAAAACATCTTCCTGGTCTTTTTGATCATCTTTACCTGCTTTGTCTCCACAGCTCTGAGTCGCTCCCTGATAACCGGGTGCTTCCATTCATACTGTTACCATCTGGTTCTCACAGCCATGTGAATGTAGACGCCGTGAGATCAAAGTCCGTCTCTGCTCAGCTCAGTGCCTAGTAGAAGTGGACTGTGGGTAACCTGAGATTAATGAATGAGTGAATAAAATTTCCAATGGAAGCACAAAGTCACCTGTAAATGTGCTTTTACTTGCCAGATGCAATTATCATCTCGGATATTTATTGTTAAATAAGTTCACCCTTTCTAGTCCTTTCTGAACTCAGGCTGGCTGGCTGATCTCAGTTGTTCTAGCTCAAAAATCTTCTTTAAGCTGACTGATTCAGCCTGGCTTCTCTTAGCTTCTCGCTGAGTTGCTCGGCCTCAAACTAACTCTGGCTGGCAATCTGCTCTAATCTTCCGGCTCCTTATTCTCTGACTTTTCTGTTTTCACCTGCAACCTGTCTGTGAAAGTGTCTCATCTCTTCATATCTCTCTCTCTCTGTCTCTCTCTCTGTCTCTCTCTGTCTCTCTGTCTCTGTCTCTGTCTCTGTCTCTCTCTCTCTCTCTCTCTCTCTCTCTCTCTCTCATCTCTCTTTCTTGTCTTTTCTCACAAGAGTTGGTCATATCCAGTCTCTTATTCATCCTGTCAAATCTTTCTCTGATTTATCACCTTGTCTGTCCATGGCTGCTTCATTCTACAAACTAACGTAAACTACGTTGCTTGGGATTAACGGTGTGTATAGTAAGGATGTGTGTGTCTATATTCCAGCCATGGAGATTAAAGGTATATCATTCTAGCCAGATCACAGAGACCTAGGAGGCCTTTTGCATGCTCTCCTTTGCCGAGCAGCCATGTTGCTGGATTAAAACTACTCTACAGTCTCCACTACAGGGTGAGCTTCAGCCTCAACAAGGATGGGCTTTTATTTTTAAAATAAATCAAACACTCTAATCTTAAGACAGGAATGGAATATTGCAACGAGTTCTCTGTTACTGCGCATGATAAATATGAGATGCAATGTGGAAACCCCCCGAGGCATTAGACAAACACCAGCTTTGTCTTATCTTCTGTATTTATGACTTATTGGGCAGCTTTGCAAATGCTAAGTAAGCCCCAAGCACAGGGCTTCTGATGAGTATTTTCATTTAACAATGAGAATGGTCCTTAGACATGTGTGCATGAAAAGAGAAGTCAAAGTGAAATGGTGGTCACAAGATAGTCTCAGTTTGAAATACAATAAGATACGATATCCAACTCCTAGCCCAGTGCTCATGCTACTACTTCGAAGTAGGTACCAACACTGTCGGGCAAAGTAGTTAGCAAAGTTGGGGGCATCAATCTTGCTCTCAGGCACTTTGTGATGCATTTGGGGTAGAAAATTTATGTGACACCCTAAGTGAAACTTCTGTTCTTTTAACAGAACCCCAAGTATTTAAATGGGCAACTCTCACTAGCTGCAGAGTAAAAAAAATCATGACACTGATATATGTCAATTCATTTTTTCTTCTTTGTTCTCTCTCTCCCTCCCCATCCCCCTCTCTCTCTCTGGTCTCAATATGTAGACTAGACTGGCTTTGTACTCACAGAGATTACCTCGCCTCTGCTTTTCCAGTGCCCTGTGCTACAATCAAAGGCATACACCATCCCCAGTAAACTGTTTCATCCTTTGTAGAACTCTAAAGTTTAGTTAGTAGCCCAGTAGAAGTCATGCAACATGACTCAGCACAGTCTCATGGGATGTGACAGGTGGGACACTCCTTCTCTGTTTTAAGTGGGGATTTGTCATCTTGTGGGCTGCTTTCAGAGTCTATGGGCATAAACACAGCTTTATTTAGGACAAAACTATCCCTGGGAAGTAGTGGGGTCACTGCTTATAACTGGGCTCTGAAATGTATGCTGCAAAGGGTCAGAGACTGAGTACTTTAGCTTTGCCAACATGAAGGCTCATGGCTCTCAGGACAACCATTCAATTCAGTCATTATAGTGTAAATATCATGAGAGTGAAAGGACTATGGTTCAAATGAAACATCATTTGCACATACAACTACTAGTCTATTTACTTCACTGAGCTGTCAGGACCGGGTTGAGCCAAGACTATATCGTTCCATGAGCTTCTCCTGCATAGAAACTCCTAGTTCTTGCAGAAGACAAATTCCTTCTTTAGTTCAGTCAGTTTTATTGAGAGACGTTAAAGAATGTTTTCACCAAATAATATCAAAATAATATCAACCTAATTAATTCAGCACTTCATACACATAATCACTTGCAGTATTCACAAAACTCCCCTACAACTGGTTTTAAGAGGTTCGTTATTAGGATGGTTAAATGGAAACAGTTTCATTTACTAATTGACAAAAAGATTCTTTGATGTCAGGCCTTCTACTCTGTGGTGATGAAGCTCTCAATGTCTATTCCTCGGCACTTTAGAGTTGGAAGGTAGGCTTTCTTCTGTAACATTACCAAACCTTCACAAACATAGGAAAGAAAAAGAAAAGTCCATTCCAGGGAGGGTGTGTTTCTATAATCTTCAGAAAGGTTAAAAGAATGAGCATTGATGAACTTCTCTTGATTGTTTACTTTCAAGGTTATGCCCATGTGCAAGAAAAAGGGTGGCCAGCAGCTAACTTCAGCAATTTCTACCACTGTAGCCAGGCTTCCTCATAACACATGGTACCATTGGCTGCTCCCTGAATGTCATGTTAAAGCCGAGTGAGCCCTTGTGACTGTAACATTTATACATTAGCATACTGAGCTGCAAGAAAATATTCTCTGCCTCACTTCTGATGTCTGGATCCCATGCAAATGCATCTAAGTAATAGAACCTAGCTGCAAAGGAGTCTGGGAAGTCTATATTCTGGACTCTCTAAATGGAGATTGAGAAAGCTTCTCCTCTAAAGACTAAGGTTTTCCTTTGAGTGGCATGAATGTGTTTCCCCCACATTGGTAGGGGGGGAATAGAGTCCTAGAGACAGGTGGATTTTTAAAAATTTAAACGAAAAAGGACCATTTCCTCATCCCCATCCGCATCCCAATCAGCTGAGCCAGAATAATGACTTCATAGTAATTTTTCACAGTACACTTGAGGGAAAGTAATGCATTCATTATCGGAATAAAAGTGGCTCATGCATATAAATCTTGCCCTTGGCAAAGCAAATGATCAAAGCCCAAGCCAAAGGGATAGATGGCAGGGCCATGATGCTACGTTCGACTTCCATGAAGTGGTATGGAAGGGGCGTCCTCCACTGCGGATGAATTTATGTTTCATGGCTCAAGCCTGGTGAGGCATTGGTCTTTGAAATGAGGCATTGTTGTTAGCATATATTAATGAGGTGGATGTTTAATTGTCCTACAATCTATTTTCAGCTATTGAGAGAACGCTGTGCTCCTACAGGAAGACATTTCAGGAGTGCTAAGAGGAAGAGCAGAACTGCCATCCAGTACGCATGGCGGTCTGCGGATTCGTTGCAAACCCTTTACTTAGCATTGCATGTGTTTTGCTCTAAGTAACTACTCTCAGGCTCAATTTTCCTAGCCTTGACATGTGGAGGTGATGGCATGGGAGGATTAATGAGAAAATATGTGTGGAATAATTTGCACTTCTTGAAAAGCACTGCACTATATATTCAGGAATATTGTTATTTGTGATGAGAGGGTGTCAGAGGCATAAATTTGGGCTCTTTGAATTTATTGGCATACAAGAAAACAGAGAATCTAGGTCAATGGAGACCTTTTTCTCAGTCAGTTTCTATTATGAATAAGGCACAAAGGCAACTTTCTCAGGGAAACGTTGCCAGCTTCCACAATTATTTCAATAAGCAACCGTCTTTCAGAAAGGTGTGATTTAAAGCTGGGTGCGGTGTCCTCTCCAAGAGAGGTCTGTAAACCTCATCTTCCCACCTTTTCAAGTTGTTCTCTGGCAATAACCACCACTTGTGCATATTACTAACCAGACTCCAAAGCTGTGCAGAGAATTCATTCCAGGGAAACTTATTTTAATCTGATTTTATCAAATTTCCCGTGAACGGCAAAAGAAATACCCATAAATTTCACATCCAAGGAGATTGCCACTTTCCCCTAAAATTAGAGATCTATGCTCATCCACGAATGACATCATCCAACAGCAGAAAGCACCTTGTTTCACGATGACATTGGAAAGACAGAGCCTTCTGTAAGCCAGCTGATTGCTGACAATGTATGTGAATTTCTGAAAACCACGAATGCAGCTGCAGAACAGTTATGACTTTACTGTGTATAACTATCGATCTCTTAAATAATGGAAGTAGAAATTTAAAATATGCCACGCTAGCAGTGCTATTTGGGTACCATTGGCTAAATTATTTCTTTCTTCTTTCCTTCTTTCCTTCTTTCTCTCTTTCTTTCTTTCTCTCTCTCTCTCTCTCTTTCTCTCTCTCTCTCCCCTTCTCTCTTTCTTTCTCTCTCTCTCTTTCTTTCTTTCTTTCTTTCTAGCCTTCCTTCCTTCCTTCCTTCTTCCTTTATTTTATCAAATTCTGGGATACGCTTATGTCTCTCAAGAAAGATATAGATGACATCATACCCTCTTCACTATGGGAACTTTTGAATTTGACTTTTTTTAAATGTGTCTGTTGAGAATCAATCACTAACAAATAGAATCTGAAAGGCTGATTTGAATTCTGGACCAGTGACTGTTTTTCCTCCACTGTGAAAGTAGTTTTCAAGTGTCATTTGTCTTTGCAAGATGGATTGAACAGAAGGAGATCTCTGTTGCACCCTGTAAAAGATGGGGAATTTGAAGGGAGCACACACTGGGCTGGCACTTGACAATATTTCGCCTTCACAAATGCTCATATTCTATAAGGAAAGATAATATTCACATTGATCTGCCCAGACACCGGCTCTGACACTTGTGGATATCACTTAAAAATCTATGTATCGTCTGGCAAAATGGTGCAGCAGTAAAAAATGTGCTTGCCTTAAAATCCTGATGGCTTGACTTTAGTCTCTAGAATCCTTGGTAGAGGGGGGAAAGCGATTCCTAGAAAGTGTCTTCTGACCAATGTCTCTCTCTCACACACACAATGCAGGAAACTACAGAAAATATTCTGAGGTCAACAAGAAAAATGATAGGTAAAAAAGCAGAGAAATGTTACCAGGCAGAGAAATATAGCTTTTTTTTCCCAAATAAGCTAGGACTCAGATAGCATCCAAAATGTTAAGAGTAAAAGAAGCCACTGTGCTACTGAAGATGGCACTCAGAGTGAAGCAAGGTGGAGACTATGCCACCGGGAGCAAGAATCAGTGTAGTTCCCATTCTGTACTGGAATGGCTGGGTCAAAGATAAGGAGTCTCAGCAAACTGAGGTTTCCCCTCAGAGTCCCATCAGTAACGGCCAGTGATCCCAGCTCTCTGTCATTGTAGGCACAAAGGATCCATGGCCTTCTTATTTGCACACACTGAGTCGGGTCATGTTCTGCATTTCAGAAGGAGGAAGCATGAAAATTTTACTTACGAAGCATAAATGTATGGAAGAGAACTCAGGGCAATAGATGCTCCTGAATACAGCAACAATTAAAGAAATATGTTCCTAATGGGTCCTCACTGCAAAGCAAGGCCACCAAGCTCGGGGGGCAGCTGTAAAATATCACACTATCAGTCCAGTTGATAAGTCTATAGGAGTTCATTTTTTCCAGATTGTTATCCCTGTTTCCTAAATGCTTTGTACAGAAGGGAAAGAAAGAGTCAGGCTTTGAAGCAACTGAGTCGTGCAGAAAGTGAGAGAGGAGTTTGAAGGGAATATAGCGAGAAGGGCTTTCCTAAAGCTTCCCCGGCTGTTGCTTGGCTGTTGTCTTTTTAAGACAATGAATCTTATACTGGGCTGAGGGCTGAGGGAAAGGCTGTGATGTCCTTTGCAATGCTCAGGAGGACACTTACATGATTTGCAAATAAAATACTGAACTTGAAAAAAAATCTTATTTTGAATTCCCAAGCCATTTGCAGAATGTGGTATTGCGCATTAATATGGCAGAGGGGACATATGACAAACACATAAGCTCAGGAATAAAACTCTCATGGGAGATGGAGAACAACTGTGCAGAACTTCAGTGTGTGTGTTGGGGGTGGGGCAGGAAGAGAGAGAGAGAGAGACAGGCAGGCAGAGACAGAGGGATAATAGAATGTGTGAGAGAGAATCTCTCTCTCTGTGTGTGTGTGTGTGTGTGTGTGTGTGTGTGTGTGTGTGTGTGTGTGTGTGTGGGCACCTCCACATCTGTTTCTGAACAAGGACAGGATTGTAAGTAGGGAGACTGTAATATCCAGGAGCAGTCAAGAGTTCACTTCTGTACCCCCACCTACATGCCACAAACTAGTTTATCGAAGGGTTAACTGACACTTATTCTCTGTAACTAAACTGTCAGTTTTCCAATGTACTGTCTCCTCTGGAACAGTCACATGTCCAAAGAGATAGCAAAATAAATAATATAAATAATGAGAGTATTATACACGAATCAGAGTAAGGCTATGCTACAATAGAAAAATAGCTCACGAGACGGTTAGGAAAACCGGGAGCTGTGAGAGCTGTTGTCTTACATGTTTGTCTTGCAGGACAGATACATCTATGCTTATGGAGGTTAAAAGGCTTCATAGAGAAGGGGGTTTGGCATAGCATGGTAGAAGCAATTTAGAATAAGGTATAAGATAGAACAGATAGTAGATAACAGCTTTATTTCCAGATTTATTTACTTCATTTTAAACCGTTCTTTTATTACTTACTTAAATATTAATGATGTATTTAATTACACCCCTACTAATGAATAGTTTGCCTCCAATAATTTTCTAAAGGAAAAATGTTACATAAAGTATTTGTAATTATAATACTAGCTTTTTGCGCGTCTCCAAAGTGAAAACGTCCTCGAGATGGGATTACGGGGTGAAATTATTCACTTGTAATATTGGACAGAGCTCGTCGTAAACGTTGTCGCAATGGATCCTCCCCGGCAGGCAGTATGCTCTTCTGTACTTCCGCAAGCGTACTTACCAATGGGGTTTGAGAGCAAACTCCGGAGAAGCGAGAAGCAGACAGAGCGCGTGCTGGTGCTGACAGCTCCTTACGGGTGGGCAAGCGTTCTACTGAGGGGAAAGGTTGGGAATCACGTTCTCCTCTCTGTAGAGGTTTGGTAACTACGGCAGTTGATTGCAGCATTTGGTGGAACCAATAAGGTTGCCTCATTGTTTTTCCTACGACAATGGATTTCAAATTGTTTCTTTCACACGGTAGAATTGTAACATAAACCTTCTCCTTTTTGAACGTTGAAATATGTCCTCTTGAATCAGATTTTATATAGGCATCCTTTTCCAAACTTCCACATAGCATTTTTTCTAATTTTTTTTATCTGTACCCATGTGTGGTTCCTTTACATTTTGTTCTATGAAAACAATTAAATTATATCTAATTCTAATAGCCTATCTCATATGGCCTCAAGATTTTGCAAAAGAACAGTTTTGTTTCACAGGAGGTATTCAGTACCCATCGCATCTCGTTACGTTATATCGCTTCTTACAGTAGATAATTAATACTATGATACATGGGCTTGGTGTTTTCTTTTAGAACTTATGTCTTTAATTTGACTAAAAATTCTCAATTAACTTTCCTCAGAACATGTGGAAAAGGAACAGAGTCGGATTTGAACCTGTGAAGAACAGGACACATGCAAGTATACCAAAGTCAATCTAGAAGCTCCCCTTAGCGGGTCACCTGCTCTGCCTTCCACCACACTAATAGAGCTCACAACCCTACAGTGCACATCGGTGACATTTTCTCCTCCTCTCCTTAGAGCCAGAAAGGAGTCCTTTCTGCCCTTCCAAAGACAATGTTCATTTTGCTGTCCAGAGACATAAGCACTGGGCTGCCTCATCAACAACTTACAGTAAAAAGACAATGCTCTCTCTCTCTCTCTCTCTCTCTCTCTCTCTCTCTCTCTCTCTCTTCTCTTCTCTTCTCTTCCTCTCTCTCTCTCCCTCTCCCTCTCCCTCTCTCTCTTTTCTGGTAGGTCCCTCTAACTGCAGACTCATGTTTGAGCATGCTCTGTTTGAGAAGATGTCTCTGATCATGTCTTATCCCATGGTGATTGCTTGAGTTACTCTTCTTGATTCAGTTTTAAATTTAAACCATTTCTAAAAGCTCTGTATTTTATTGATACTCTTCATCTGAAAGCATATGTTATTTCCTCTTTAGAAGTTACTTTTCAACATCTGTAACGTTATCTTTTTAATATTTTTACCTCAACTAACATATGAGGTAAACTGGTACTGATTGTTCAACTTTTAAAAAGTCTTTGCGTAATTCACTCCATTTTTTTTAAACAAATCCTTTTGTTTTGTTGAAGATTTGCATATTATTTTCTATATGTTGAATATCCCAATTTATTTTAAGCTATGTTATCTTAAATTAAGTGTCGTGGGGTGTTAGAAAATTAACTCAGAACGCTGCTGTTATATTAACAGTAACATTTTCACATCGTTGGGAACATTTCCAACACCAGCTTTTGATTCTCTGCTTAATGCTCTATTTTATTTTTGTATCTCACGGACTTTGAAAATCCCATGTGTATAATTTATTTCAATTTCCTTTTTCTATTCTAAAGTGCATGCGTGCTTGGTCGTGGAATACCCACGCGATTGTCCAAGGCGGTTGGAGGCAAATTAGTTTCCAGGCGGTGTGTGCTCCCCAGCGTGGGCACTGGACACGGAAACTTGGGTCTTCCGGAAGAACAGCACTAATTCATAAGTGCCGAGCATCATTTCTGCTTGATGGTATTGCAGCTCAAGAATATACATTCTTGGGGTCATTTGGACATTTCGTTTGCTTTTTGTTTCATTTTTATTGAAAAGAGTGATCCATTCATGGTAAACCTTTCCTAATTACTTCAATAATAACGCCGATTCTCATTTTAGCTCACCTGCCTCTGTGCATATTAAACAGAGGTTGCGAGTTATATTTTGAAAATGGCTGTGCCCTTAGTTTCCCAGAAGGAGGCAATAAAATGCAACCCAATATTGAAAAAGAACGCAAAGAGCAAGGATCCTTCTCGGTGCTTCTACGAGCAGTGGAGAGTCGACATCAGCCAAGGTTGCGCTGACCAGTTTGCCATGGCCGTGGCAGACTTCTCTCGGGTTCTTCACAGACACGGCACCTTCAGGGGCGTGTCTTCGAGGATCGCATTTAAAGCTACCTCTCTTCTCACTAAGCTCACAAACTTCCTATTCCCCTGACTCTGTTCTTTTTCCATCGCACTTATCTCAGTTCACGTTGATAAACGCTTTAGATGCAGGCTATATGCATTGTTAACTATCTACTTCCTCCTCTATGGTGTGAACTGTATAACCCAGTTGTAGCTGGGGGGTGTTGTTCTTGTTGTTGTTGTTGTTGTTCTTGTTCTTGTTCTTGTTGTTGTCTCAAGGGTGGAGCCCGAGGTTTTAAATACAGGAAGTTAAGTGGTGAAAAAACAAAACGGGAGCCTGTTTTACCAGAAGATATAGGAGACAAAAGGACTCCTGATCATTTTGGAAACAAATGTGTGCACAGCAAATTATTGACCTTAAATTTTGAGTGTAATTGTAAAATCAAAGTCTTCTACTGGGAGGTGTATCTTCCAACAGGAATTACTTTTATATTTTAAACTTTCTAGAGTGTAAGTTGTTAGAATATGTTTTTTTTTTTAAATCATGTTTGGAATGACCAAACAAAACAAAACAAAACAAAAAAAAACAAAACAAAACAAAACAAAACAAAAAAACCCTCTGGAAGACTTAAATATTTCCATAGACCACTAAAATGGCCTTACTACATAAGAAAGTAACACTAAACCATTGAATTAAATGCCACATAAAAGAATGGACTTAGAAATCAGAGAGCTAGGTACACAGCTGATGTGGACTGCCCGGCTTATGTTACGATTGTACTGCCTGACAAGGGAGGGAGTTCAAGTCAGGAGACACCAAGAGAGTGGACAGATTAGCTGTTGGGAAGAAAGGCAAAATAATACCTACCAATCTCCATCAAAATTAGTTACTTTTCTGGTCACAATGACAAAAATGTCTAACCGAAAGACAGGAGGGACAATTTCAAGAGGATTCTAGCCAATCTCGATACTCCCTGTCAACCCTCCCTGTAATGGAGGGTGCTTCATCGTGCCTGACTGTAAAATGAAGGCTACAGGCAGAAGCAACCATGACAATCTATCCACCGTGGCTCACGTCTACCTGCCAGGCCCCACGTCCTGAATGTTGTTCAACCGCCCAAATCAGTGCCATCACCTGTCAATCAAGGACCCAGGCACGGGAGTCTGGTGAGAACACTTCACATCCCAATCATAACCAAAACAAACCGCGTGTGAGAAGAGAAAAATGGAAAAAAAATTGTGAGTGGGTGTAGAAATGTTATATACTCACCCCAGAAAACATCAGAAATAAATTTTAACTCCCTTAATATGGTGGGGGAATGGCCTTAAATATGGAAGATACTGGGATGAGATCCTTATAAAATCAAGGTCAGATACGAGCAAAAAGGGGAACGCTCTAATCTAGTAAATGTACCAAGCCCTTAAAATAATAGGATGGGCTCAGCCACAAACCACCAGTTTTGTTCTCTAAATGGAAGACTAAAGCGACGGCAAATGATGACTTTATCCTAAGTGACCCCACAGATAATGTTGCCAGAATTCATAGATCACACACACAGAGAATCGTGAAAAGCCTTTGATGTCCCCGGAGTCTTGGCCTTTGTGGAAAGGGAATATCCCACATTTACTCTCACCGTAGTCTAAGCACGAATCAACAATGCTGTTTCAACAGGAGAGCCACACAAAATAAACTGGGCCGAGAGCTTATTCAATTGCCCAGAACAGTAGAGTTTCTGTCTCTGTATCTTTTCTGTCGATAATAATTAGCCCCTTCTGAAAAGGGTATTGTAGAGACACAGTCAAAATGACCCTTAAAGGAAAGATATAATTTGGCTTACAGAAATCCACTACCAACGAATAACTGTTTGTAAAGGTGACCACAGCAAAGCCTCACATCTGGAAGGGAGATTCACGGAAAGCTACACACCCCCATTCTAGATTGTGTCTTCTATAAGAAATCACGACACTTCCAATTAACCACCATTTTCTAGGTGTGATGACATCTTTGGGGAGCTAAATACAGAATAAGGAATCAGAAGTGCTTGCTGTTTGTCCCCTATCGGGTCCCTTCCCAACCCTTCTGCCTTCTGAATAAACCTCAAGAGAGAAAACCCAACCATCTTGTAAGAATAGTTTACCTGGCTCGGTTTCACATGGGACCAGAAAATAATATAGCATCCGTTTATAAACCAGACAGGGCTCACCCTACTGTGTCAACAGTAAAAATCAATCCCCTGGCCCTAACCCCAAGCAGTGACCTTTGGGGCTGCTTCAGAAATCAATTCTGAAGTAGAATAGAAAGGTCCCGCTCCAAGGCCTGAGAACACATCCCTGAATCCCCAGCCTTGGTGCCTGTTTCCCTCAGTAACCTTACCACTTGGGCTCTGAGTGAGGGTTCACAGGGGAGAAACCATCCTGGCTGGGACATATTGCCTCTTTATGATTACTATAAAAATATAAATATTTGTTATTGCTCTCTATTCTCTTTCTTGTTTTTGTTGTTTATACACTGTTTATTACAGTGTTTCCCACTTACTATTTGTTTAGTGTGTCATATGTGTGCATGTGTGTGTGTGTGTGTGTGTGTGTGTGTGTGTGTGTGTGTGTTTAATTTACCAAGTAACTACAGTCCCAATCCATAGGTTAAAAAGATTTCGTTTTCTTTCTCCTCTTCCAATTTCTGCCAGATGCTTCTTTCGCTCAAATGAAAACACTGTAAAAACAGATGCCTCCATCCATGTCAGGGTGGGGTAAGAAGCAGAGAAGCTGATCAATGCTTTGGGTATGACACAGCCACTGGAGAGATCTTCTGTCCTAATGTGTTTATGTTACATTAATCCTCATACCTAAATATAGAGTTCAGGATGTCATTTATGAGTCAATATCCATCACCAAATTCCTTCACATTGGAAACTATATGATGCAAGCTAGGATTCTTTATGCTCTATTCTCTTCAGATCAACAACAGCAACAAAAAATCTTCAGCTAACACACACACACAGACACACACACACATACACACACACACACACACACACACACACACACACACACACACACGAGGTATCAGATCTCCTTAAGGCAATCACGATGGACTGCTCTTATCTCTTACAATCTAAGTGCTTTGTGAACATGATGGTACTTCGGAACCACAATTCAGTTTCCGCCATGCAGGAAGAAGCAATCCATCTTGCCACTCCTTGATACCCCATCCTCTCAGATCGTTTCTGATCATGGTGGGTCACATGAGAGAAATGGTTGTCCAGACGTCTGCTGATGAGTTTCGAGTTGTTGCCCCCATTGTTTTCCCCTGGAGCCCCCATTGATTCTTCCTGTGCTTGCCTTATCAGCTCGTATGCCACCGTGATGCCCTTCAAAGAATCAATCCCATGAAGGGCCGTCAGGCATTGTGTGGTACTAAAGCTCTTAGTGCTCCGTCCCTTCCATCTCTTACAGCGGCGGCCATTCACTGCCGCCAGGGAACAAAGTGTAATGGTTGAGGTACCCATCACCTGCTTCAGGAACTGCTTTCTTTCCTTCTCTTTTCTTTTCGCCTCCACAGCAGAACAATCTTTCCAATAACAGATTTCTGTTATTGGAAATAAACTGTATTTATTGGTATAAACCACAGCCCACAAATTAAAGAAAGTAAAAAGTGTGTAGTCTTAATATTACGGAGATCCGTTTTTGTGCCAAATGACTTTTCAGAGTCTAGGTTCCACTCATGATTTAATGGTTTTCTCCTTTCCTGTGGGCCTTAGATAGAGTCCTTCGAGCAGACCATGTATCATTTGTCTGCGCGCGCACACACACACATACACACACACACAACACAACACACATACATACACACCCACAAACACACACACCACACCATACACACAAACACACACACACACACACACACACAACACACACAACACACACACCACACACACACACACACACATGCACACACACACACACCACACACACCGCACACACCACACCACACACATACCACACACACACACACATACCACACACACACACACACACACACACACACAGACACACACACAGACCACACACACACACACACACACACACACACACACACACACACACACACACTATAGTTATTGCTTATTAGCTCATGTCTGGGTTTCCCAGCATTGACACTTTTCTTCTCTGGGCTTGTAATGAGTTGCGACTCCTCAGATACATCAGAGTCATTTCGTCTCATGGATTTCCCACCACTAACCCATACTAGTGTCGGCTCGGGCTGAGTTCCTACCACTCAGCAGCTCATGTACCATGTCTTGCTTTCACCATGTTGGGCTCATCTCTCCAGGCTTATGGGGCTTCGCCCAGCTCCATTTACTACGTATTTACTGTGACCTATGCAGACCCTCCTTCATGCAAGTTTAGAGAAGCACGTGAACTAACTAAAATCCCAATTAGTGACCCATCTCTCCTTTCTCCTTTTCCATTCTCCTTCCCTGACTGAAATGGAGAAAAATCCAAGAATCATACATCATTCTGAATTAATACTATATATTGTTGCCCTACATAGAGCTAGAAACACAAAAATATAATTTTACCCCATTAATCATATCAAGATGGTAAGCTTTGCTCTTTATTCTCAACAAAAAGCTATTAACTTAACATGTGGTAGACAAATATCTCCTATATACTCCATCTTTCAACAAATATTTTTTCCTCGCCTTGTTCCTTTCTTTGTTGCATGGCCATTTCGGAAGGGTCCTATCGTACTCCCTCTTGTAAGGAGACATTACTCTTTAGAGTTGAACATGGTTTTCTGTCTACAAATTTATTTTCCAAGGAGAAAGTCTATATAAAACATAAATGAAAAAATAAATTTAAGCTTGTCCCCTGACATAAGCAAATATGCCTTATAGCAATATGTCTACTACCGAGGGGCGTGGTTGAGGGACAGTACTAACCAGTGATTAGAGAGGAAAACCCCAAAGCAGAGAATCCAGTGTTTGGAAACATGGGCCTGATTCCTAATCTAGTGTTCTTTTTCTAATTATTTTGCAGTCTTCCCTCTGCATCTATAAGTCAAACAAACATGGCTTATGGCAAGGGTGGGCTGGAAGACTGAACCAACTACATGTGCCATGATTCCCCCAAACAACACAATAAAACAAGCGTCTCTGAACAATTCACCTTATAGTCTGGTATTATAATTAATCTAGACAGAATCTAAAGTAAGAAGGAGGGTGTGCGTGGTTTTCTGGTAATAGCATACTACGTCATTGCGTCTAAGGTGCTTGCGTACCATTTTTGGGTTCTGCCGAGGGTTCTAGAAGAGGTGATTGAGTGCGTGTGACAATAAGCGGTGAAGACAGCCTAAATGAGGCACACCTTTACCTTTGTCCTGAGAGATGAAGAGTGCCAATGGCTCCCAATGGTGCTTCCTCTTTTCTAGCAAGTCCTGTCTTGGAGGACAAAAGTTCAGATCGGAAACCTACTGGAAAGTAACGTTGCTACTCAGTGAGGGAGAGCATTGGCATCTCTACAGTGAGACACTCTCTAACATTCTCACTCAGACACTGATTGTGGTGGTGGGGGGAGAAAATGTAAATTGTTAGATTACAGTTAAATAACTGTGTTTCTTGCAATTTACGCTAATAGTTATTCATTATTCAGTCAACTATTTGGTACAACAGATAAATATTCTCCCACTTGTTAGTCCCTGGGGGCTTCCTTAATCCGATCTGAATTTACTTTCTGTGAATTTCCTAGTAATCAGAAGTTATAGGTTGAATACATCTTATACTAGGGACACCCATGGTGTAACTGCTTCATTTTTTTTTCTTTTCATTTCAAAGGAAATGGTCCATCCAAAGTGAAAATTGTTGGTGGGTTTTTTTTTTTTTTTTTTTTTTTTTTTTTTTTTTTGGTAGAGAATATTTTCCTCTTTGCTGGCGCTGTTGTTGTTGAAGTTGTTTTAATCAGATAGTTATTTCAAACAGAGGCAATCAGGTTCCTTTTTTCAGTGCCATTTCCTTCCCGCCCCTCCTCCTCATCCGTGCTGTTAAGAAAATACCCTTGTTAGTGATGTGAATCATGTACTTTCCTGTGGAGCTGAAGCAGCTGCGAAGATCATCCCATAGGAATCTTGTCAGACGGTCTTCACAAAGGTAAAATAGCGAAACTCCAAAGTTGTAGGTATTTTCCGAGGCCTAATATGTCTTTAAGAGATGAAGAATGGATTTATGATTTGGGGCAGGATGAAAGAGAGCTTTTAAATTTCAAGCTCCACACATGAGAGGACCGTGTGCTTATCAACAGAAAAACTGCTCTCATTTGCCCTGGTAGCGCATTAAAGTCCCTGATGGGACAGAGGTGGCTATGCAAGGCTTCCACATGCTACCATTCGATGGCAGGCACTTGATCATCCAAGGAGATCAAAATTCTGGAAACAGTACACAAGATAATAAAATTTGACTTCAAGAAAGATGAAGAAGAACAGTAACCATTATTTTCCCAACACAGTTGGGTAGATGCACATATAAACACACAGTGGTTATGACTTGTGAGTCCCCCACTAACTCAAGCCAGACAAATAGCCCAGCATGGTGCAGAAAAGGTGTGCATGTAGTCTAAACCTTAGTGAGGAGTCACTGACATTGGATAGCTGCTAGGAAAGAAAAGCTCACACTGACTCAGTATGGAGAGAGAGAGAGAGAGAGAGAGAGAGAGAGAGAGAGAGAGAGAGAGAGAGAGAACATGAATTTGGATGAGGATGATTTTGGAAGGACTTTGCAGAGAAGGTAAATATGACCAACATAGAGTTGGTCAAGGAATTCTCAAGGAATTAATAAAAATTTTATTGAAAAGAGAAAGTAGAAAATGGTTCAAATCAATTTAAATCTGCATTTAAAAACTAGCACAAGAAAAGACCAAATTGATTTCCAAAGTGGTTATAGAAATGTGCAATCCCACCAGCAATGGAGGAGTGTTCCCTTTGCCGCACATCTTTGCCAGCATGTGCTGTCTCTTAAGTTTTTTATCTTAGCCATTCTGATGGGTATAAAATGGAGTCTCATAGTTGTTTTGGTTTGCATTTCTCTGATGAATAAGGACTTTGAATATTTCTCTAAGTGTTTCTCTGCCACTCAAGATTCCTCTGTTGAGAATTCTCTGTTTAGTTCTATACCTCATTTTTTATCAGATATATTATTTATTTACATTTCAAATGTTATCTCCTTTCCCAGTTTCCCCTCTGAAAACCCCCTAGGCCATTCTCCTTCCCCTGCTTCTATGAGGTTGCTCCCCGACCCATCCACCCTCTCCTGCCTCACTGCCCTGGCATCACTGGGGCATCAAGCCTTCACAGGAACAAGGGTCTCTCCTCCCAGTGATGTCTGACAAGGACATCCTCTGCTACATATGCAGCTGGAGCCATGGGTCTCTCCATGTGTACTCTTTAATTGGTGGTTTAATCACTGACATGAACATGGTCTCCTCTGAGAGGCTCCACTCAGAAGTTGACTGAGATAGATACAGACACTCACATCCAAATAATGGATGGAACTCTTATGGAAGAATAGAAGGAAGACCCAAAAGGGGTACAAACTCCACAGGAAGACCAACAGAATCAACACACTCGTACCCTTAGGGCTCTCAGAGTCTGAACTTCCAACCAAAGAACATGCATGGTCTACATGTTCATATGTAGCAGATGTGTAGTTTGACCTTCATGTGGGTCCTGAATAACTAGAACAGGGGCTAGCCCAAAAGCTGTTGCCTATATGTGGGATATGCTCTACTGGCTGGGATGACTTGTCTGGCCTCAGTGGGAGAGAAAGTGCCTAGTGTCTGAGAGACTTGTACAACCAGGGTAAAGGGGATACCTAGGATGTAAATAAATCAAACAATTAATTAATAAAAAATAAAATCCATTCATATAAAAAAAGAAAAATAACTTTTTCAAATGTTATTTGACCTCTTTTTGTACAAAGAATGAATATGCTGTAAACATTAGTTGTTCCTGTTTGTAACCAAGACACAGGACTGAAATCCATCAGTCCAGCCAGTTTCAATTTACGTATTACAGTAAATTAATCCCAGCCAGTTTTAAATAAGGAACATATAATGGCATGTCTTCTTTAGCATAGCCAGAGATTTTGTGCTTTTAATCAAAATCAATGCAAGACCAACAGACTACGTTTGCATTTCATTTTCAGAGAGTCTTTCTTTCCTTGCATTGGCCGAATGGAAGGGCAGCATCCAGAAGGGGGGCTCATTGCAGAGGGACTAGAAGCCTATCTGCCCCACCATTGTGCTTTACTTGAGAAGAATCAAAGAAGAGATGATTTTTGTAGGAAAGTCAAATATTTCATGGGTGGATTCAACTTGCTAAAAGTTATAATGGAGGATTTTCTGTTCAAAAACATTTCCAGCCCACAATTGAGAGCTCGTTATGAGAGTATGAACTGACTGGTCTTGCCTCTTGAATGCACTTATACCTGAGAAATGTAGACAATTTGTCAATCAGAAGGGGAAAGTTGGGGATATAACCGAGGTACATAAGACTCGGTCAAAACTAATTAATTGAAAGTACAAAATCCTTCAAGAAAATGAGTAAGGCACATTAAATTAAACCTCCCACAGTGGATAAAATACTTTAAAGGAAGAGTCTGAATATGTGCTATTTAGCTATGACCATGGATGTCTGATGTATGAGGGAGAGACATAAGAGGAAGAGAAGGCCAAGAAACAGAGTGAGAGAGAGCACACGAGAATAAAACAAGGATGAATCTGTCTGTAGCTCCAGGAAAACATCAAAGATGAATAAATCCTCTCCTCCACATGTGTTTCCTCATCTTTGGATAAGAAGTAGTTACTGGGGTTGGGGATTTAGCTCAGTGGTAGAGCGCTTGCCTAGCAAGCGCAAGGTCCTGGGTTCGGTCCCCAGCTCCGGAAAAAAAAAAAAAAAAAAAAAAAAAAAGTAGGTACTGTGCCTCCTGGTACAGTAGTACTAGCGTGACTGAGGTGTGCCAGACACTAAGTTTGCAGAGTGTGACCATGTGGTGACCTCTTAGGAAGCCTGATAAAGCATCCCAAGATGGATGACATTGGGCCCTCTAATTCCAGCTACCGAACCTCTCTCTCCTGTCTATTCAAAACCCTTAGGCTCACCATCCCCTCACTCTGCTTTACTTAAATTCCACTAATTTCATCTGCCCAGCAATCCCTATATCTACAGTGTGCCAGTGTTTAGGAAGTTTTCCCTGAGCTTCTGCGTACAAGGCCTTCCTCTGGTATGTTACAGTTCTCTCTATATATTTGACCTCTGCCTCCCCTCCACTAATTAAATAGTTTCAAGAGCAGATATTATACTCTATTAATTTTTCTAGCATTCTCAGTACAGGGCACAGTTTCTAAAATAAAAGGATCTTTTTGAGAAGAAAGCATTGATAATAAAAGTTAACTGCAGGAAAACAAGAAACCCCACCATGTCTAAATTAAGTTATTTCATGTGATCGTGATAGAATACTCTGACCAAATCAACGTAGAGAGAAATGGTTTAATTGGACTCATTCTGCCAGGTCATCGGCCATCACAGCAGAGGAATCACAGCGGCAAGAGCTTGAGAGAGCAGTCACGTTGTGTCCAGTGTTGGATGAGGAGGGAAATGGACGCATTCATGCTAGTGCTCAACTGACTTTCTCTACTCATGCGATTCAGGATCCCTGCTTAAGAAACAATGGTGCCCATCAGTGGAGAGACCTCCTATCTCCATTAGCATACTCAAGACAACACCCTCTCATTAAACACATATGCCTCCAGGCCATCCCACATTGAGACTCACTTTCCAAGTGATTCTTAAGTTGTGTCAAGCTGACAATTAAAACCTTTATGGTCCCTAACCAACAAAGAAGCATAGCACATGAATGTTCCTTTGGGTGCCTAAGATCCACCCTGAATGTGCAACAAACAAGCTTTACTCATAAGCTGGTGTAGAACAAATACACCAAGTTCAGCCCAAGATCTGGCCTAGGCTACAAGACTGGCACTCCCTTTTCCTTTGTTAAATGTCTTCCCATAAAATAAAATAATCCTGTCTCCTTCTTTTTAAATATGCTTCCCAGGAGCCTTCAGGTTCCCTGGAATTTCTATTAATAATTCCATTTATCCTAGTAATACAATATGTGTCAAACATCACAGTGTCTGGGAGAGATTAATAACCTCAGTTTGTCTTGACATGAGAAAAAAAAAAGATTGATGGAAAAAAACCTGGAAAAAGATTTTGATGCCAAATTAAGATTTCAAGGTGAATTGTAAAGAACAGTTTCAGACCTGGCACATTGCCCTGTGAAGTTCTTTCTGAGAGCCACACCTAGTCACTGTGTGTTCTGCCTTCACCCCGTGTCCTGGGTTCTTGACACTTGCATCCTACAGGGCATCTTCACATCTATAAAACCTGCCTTGGTATCAACTCCAGGCTTGTCCATAACCTCCCCTCACCCACGTGTGCTTATTCATTGCCTTAGGCTTTAAGACCAGTTCTTTCATACAACAACTCCTAATCTGAATCCAAGTACTTTTCCTAAGGTTACTTGAAGTTCCCTTCCTGCAATAAGTCTCTGAAGAATTATTCACTCTGTCAGAGAGAGCAGCCAACTGGGGAAGTGAAGGCTATGACATCAGGCTGCCCAAAGTGCTGGACACAACCAGTGTCCCTCATGTTGTGAGCATGTGATAAATACATGATAAAAACATGAATTACATGTTTGTTTCATACATGATCATTGTCACAGTTTGGCAGAGAGAATGGGAAATCAATGCAATGGAGTTTCTTTTGCAGGATAAGGCTTACATCCTGAAATCAGTGATGAAGCATGGGAACAGAAGAAGAAGGAGTGCAGAGCAAGAAGGTTATAGGGAAACCACAGTGAAGAAAAAGAGATGGGCTTTGAGAGAACTAATAAATGTCAGCAACCCTCGTTTACATAGGTGCCTGCCAAGGCCTATGGCTAATTTTATGTTTATGGCTTCACATTGTATTTTGTAGATGAAATGCCATAAATTTTATATCCTTAAAGCCCTACAAAAGTGAATACCTACTCCTATAAAAGGCAATGGTAATAATATTTATTCACATTGCCGCTCAGCAAATGTGCATTGATCTTTACGTCTTTTGCTGATGCAGAATATCTAAAGTCAAATGTGAAAGGGTGATATCCATTTTATCTGTTAACATTTTATTTATAGCTCAAATATGTGCATTACATATTCAAAGTAGCCATGTCTCTTCAGCTGATCCTCACTCCTTAGCGTGGTGGTTTAAAAGAGAAATATCGCCATAGGTTAATGGTGGTAAAGCCTATTTGGAGGAAATTTGTCACTGGGAGTGGGCTTGAGGATGCATAGTCTTCTCCTACTTCCTCTTATCCATCTATCTATCTGTCTGTCTGTCTGTCTATCTTTGATCTATCATCTATCCATTTATCTATCCATCTATCATCTATCTACCCAAATATCTCTACATTTATCTATCTATCTATCTATCTATCTATCTATCTATCTATCTATCTATCTATCTTTCTATCTATCTCTCTATCTATCGATCTATCCATCTATTTAATCATATATCTATCTAATCATCTATTTCTACATCTACCTATCTATCTATTGATCTATTAATCTATCTCTACTTCTACTTCTCTGTCAGTCTATCTGTTGGGGTCTGTATCCTATGTATGGATAAAATGTGATCACCCAGCTTTCTGCCCCTGCTGTCAAGCCTTATTGACTCAGGTTCTCAAAAGCCATAGGCATAAATAAACACTATCTTCCTTAGTTGCTTTTGATCATAGCACCTTTGTTACAGGAAACTATGGGGCTTCTCAATGACAGGTCTCAGCTGCTCTCTGCCCCTTCAGGTACTAAAGTGCAGGGCCATTTAAAACCCATGGTGGGGGGGGACAGAATGAAACAGCCTGTTCGTAATTCCAGTCCTATGGATTCAAACGTGTGAATGTTACTGAAGACAACAAAAAGAACTTTGTAATATAACCAAGAATATGGACCTTGAGATAAGAAAATTGGAGAGAGATTCTGGGGTCATAAGTTGTGTGAGTCCTGAATATGCAGAATTACATAGGGTAATGAAGAGTCAGAGCAGTGCTTCTCAACCTATGGGTCACCTCAGACCATTGAAAAACACAAATATTTGCATTTGGTTCATAATAGTAGTAAAATTACAGTTAGGGAGTAGCAACAAAACTATTTTATGGTTGGGGCTCACCACAACATGAGAAACTGTATGAAAGGTGTGCAGTGTTAGGGAGGTTGAGAAGTACTAGGTTAGAGAGATGCTGTTGGAAGAAGAAAGGATAGACTAGAAGCATGCGAGGAACCGGTGTCCCAGTTTCTAGCATATAAGCATAGCGAGGAGAAAAGGACACAGGACAAAAACCACAAGAGACTTCAAGAAGCTTGAATGGCCTCAGCTAATGACCAGCAAGAAAATGAGGTTTGAATCCTATAGAGCTACAAGAGGCTGAAGTCTGCCAACAACACAGGTAAGCACAGAGATGGTGAGTTATGAATGAAACGTAATCGGCCAACACTCAGTGAAACTTGTGCCAGACTTATGGCCTAAAAATGTGAGATAATAAACTTCACTGTTTGAGGCTTCCAAACGTATGAGAATTTGTTATTACAACAATAAATTAGTGCAATTATGTTCATACTTAAGATGGCAGAGAGGAGCAGGGGTGGGGCTAGAATATTGAACTCATGATAATCAGTTCACTGATAACAAAGGACGCTTGAGAGTGCAAAGAAGCACAAAGGAATTCTGACCGGCAGGGCCAAGAAATCAGAATCCAGAGGAGCAAACCAGAAGAAAAGGAAGGGGAAGGAAGGAAAGGGAAGGAAAGGAAGGGAAAGGAAGGGAAAGGAAGGGAAGGGAAGGGAAAGGAAGGGAAGAGAAGGGAAAGGAGGGAAGGGAGGGAAAGGAAGGGAAGGGAAAGGAAGGGAAGGGAAGGGAAAGGGAAGGAAAGGAAGGGAAGGAATGGGAAAGGGAAGGGAAAGGAAGGGAAAGGAAAGGGAAAAGGGAAAGGGGAAGGGAAAATGGGAAGGTTAAAGGGAAAGGAAGGGAAAGGGAAAGGGGGAAGGGAAAGGGAGGGAAAAGGGAAGGGAAAGGGAAAAGGGAAGGGAAAGGAAAGGAAGGGAAAGAAAAGGGAAGAAATCAGTAACAGCAACCAAGTGGCAGCACCAGAAGCTAAACCCTGCAACACCAAGTCTGTTCTCTCTCTCTCTCTCTCTCTCTCTCTCTCTCTCTCTCTCTCTCTCTCTCTCTCTCTCTCTCTCTCTCTCTCTCTCTAGGTCAGAGAACAGAGTAAGAACAGGCCAGATGACACTCTGAGCTGCCACGTGCAAACACATTTTAACCTCAGATTTCCTGAAAATGTCCCAGGGTGCACTCCTCAAAGATACTATATTTTAGGAAAACATCTAAGTCCATTTTCATAAAATATTTTAAAACCATCTTTTCAATGGATCATGATGAAAACCATAAGACACTCGTGAAGGGGGCACACAGTGTGCCACTACCCTGACGCTCCTTTTAGTTTACAAACTCCTTTTTCACTGAAGAAGTCCTCTCAGGCCTGATAGCATTCTTCCCTGACACAGCTCATTGAGTTTGTTTTTTAAACAAAGGATGTTTCCTTTTATTTCTGTAATGTCGTTATTATATACAACTAACTCCACAATCTGATATCACGTAATAGCCAGTTCATATTCAAATTGCTCCGAGGATTTAAAAATGTCTTTTTAAGTTAGCTTAATTTCAGATCCAAACGATATCTACGATCGTATTTGATTGCTGCTCACCGACTACTTTCAAATCTCTGTCCTGTTTCTCTTTTCTTTTTCTCTCTTACACCAGTGTCTTATCTTCTTTACAGTAACTCTGCATTCTTCTTATCTTCATAATCCTGAATATGTTATAGGAAAGAATAATGACATTTTAGAGACTTGGTGCATGGCGAGAGGTATAATACTTTCTTGCTTATTCCACTCTGTCCCTGAATGTAATGTTGGATTACCCAATTGTTCCTCAGACACAGCTACTGATTGAAACATGCAACCATAATTATGACACAGAACCTTGTGAGAGTACAGATCTGTCTACATACATACATTCAAACATACATACATTCATACATACATACATTCATACATACATGCATTCATACATACATACATTCATACATACATACATTCATACATACAAACATACATTCGTGCATACATACACACATTCATACATGTATACCTGCATGCTCCCATGAGGGGTAGGGGTGTTTTTCCATTAGCAAGCTGATAGAAAGGATGAGAACGGTGAGGCAGTCAAATGAGGGAGCTGTGATCATCTCTACAATGTATGAATTCATAAGAATAAGGTGAAAGATGATCAAATGAATAAAATATTAGAAAATGGCTAAATCAAGTTAAATAAAGACTTGAAATCATGCAGACCTTTGTCCTTTGAAGACCACTAACTTAAGAAAGTACAACATGGACCTAGACCAATAACCATACTCTTTAATGCACTGCTGGAGAGAGTAAAACGGAAATTCACGAAACAACAAGTGAGACAAAACTGTCTTTTCAAAATCTCAAGACCAGGAAGATGAAAACAGACTGTGTAATTCAAAGGAGCAGAATTATGAGTAAGAGATTTACAGGGCACACACGCACACACGCACACACGCACACATGCACACACACACACAGATACACACATACAGTATGTACACACATATGTATACACATACAATGAACATGCAGTGCATGCATACAATACACACATACATTGTCAATTCCAGAAGGTACACATAATCTACAACACAATATACATACTTAATATACTCACATCATCTTCACAATGCATACATATAGTGTACAAACTGATCCAATGAAGATATACGCATGCAGTGCATATGCACATATACATACACATAAAACGTACACACAGAATATATACATAATATACCCAGTGATATATGGTGTATATACACAAAGTGTACACAATGTACATGCGCAATACACACACACAACACATGCACATATATGCAGATAAGGTACATACTTATTAGATGAAGGCTATGGTAGCTTAGTAATTAGTAATGTCAGACAATAACTTTTTAAGGTCAAAGAAGATGATCGAGAAAAGTTTTAATTCACTAGACAAATAATTTACTTACTTAATAAAGTAGTTAAAAAGATAGAAAGTAAAAGTTGATAGCTATGACAGAAGAAATATACAAGTCTGATTCAGTAGTAAAAATTTCTATGAGCGACTATCAAATAATGGGATGTTAAAATATAAAACTGTCAAGATATACAAAATGAACAGATGACATAGTAAGTCAGTGTGTTTGAATCGGAAAGACTCAAGTTCTGAACGTTTAGTCCCTAGCTGAGGGTGCTGTCTCGGGAGACTGGAGCATAGCTAATAAAAGCAGGACATGAATGGTCAGCCTCTGAGGGCTGGGCCCAGGCCCTACTCTCTGCTCTGGTCTCTGCTGTCTTGTCCACTGTGGTGTGAATGGCTCTGCTGCACACTCCCATGGTCAGGCTGCACTAGGCCTTTTACCCTCCATGGGCTGAGACTGTCTGAAACTGTGAGGCAGTGACAATGTTTTCCTTCCAGTGTTAATTTTGTAAAGACACATGAGAAAGAAAGAAATATGAAAGTATTTACCAAAAGCTGAACTAGCAATTTGATAGTTATTTCCTTTTCTAAATTATACGTATTATGCTGGGTAGAAATGTTTATGTGTGAGTACAGATGCCTGAAGGTTCCAGAAAAAGACTTTGTATGCCCTGGAGTTGGGTGGTGAAGAACTAGACTTGGGTCCAATTCACACTTTCTAACTGTGCAGAGAGTATTTACAAAAGATTTCCATAAAACAACTCAGAACCTTTGAAGTAATTGATTTTATAAACCATCTTTTCTGCCCATACAATATATTAAATCGATAATACAAATAATTAAAAGTAAATTTACACTTCCAAGAAACCTACAGGTCCTAGTAGAATTCAAAAATAGGTTTTTAAAAAAAATACTTAAAACTGAGAGATCCAGAAAACATTGCCCATTAACTTTTCTGTGAAACAGTAAAATGAATATTAGTGGGATTTTACAAAAATCAAATTTCACCAGAAATGAGTGAGAATTCATGACTTAAAGAGTCTAACTTTAGAATGTTGAAAGTTAGTTCTAACTACACATTCTATTGTTAAAAAAAATTAACGGTGTAATTAAACAAAATTAGAAAGCTAAAATAGAAAACAAAGACAATTTAAAGAGAAACAGCAAAGCTACATCTGGTTACATAAGAAAAAAATATGTTAGATACAACTTTAGAATTCCAGTTTGAGTAACAGTGAGGCAGAGAGGACATAAAAAGCAGTGTTGTTGTTACAACATGTCTGGGAGTGTTACAAGGGTGAGAGACAGACCGGGTGGTGGGAGACTCTGTTGAGTTTCCTCTAAATCCCCTCCAGGCCATCACTGAGGGCAGCATCATGGTGAACTCCCTCCTTTGTGTGACATGTGACACTTTTCTGCAGGTGAGTTACAGGCCACTCAGTTTATAGATAGAGATAATCCTGGGGTCTGGGAGGGGGGAGGGGAGAGTAGAAGATAGGGCTTAACTCTTTAGAGGACGAAGACCGTATGGTGAGCACTTAAATGCTCGAACATCAAAGTTCATTTCTCACAACGGTACCGCCCTGCGTCGTGACTCTGCTCTGTTCTATAGACAGGAAAGCCATCCTGCTTCCTCCAGGAAGCCTGATACATCTACAGCGCACATCCATTCTTCATGTTCCAGGTCTTCTTCCCTCCCTGCTGGTGTGAAACTGGCCCTTCCCGCAATATGCAAGAACTGCTTTATTGCTGAGACAACAGTTTCCACTAAAGCTCATCATGTACTCTCAGCAGTTGATGCCAGCGTGCGTGAAGGTTTGCGACATAGCAGAATTGTGACACCTGAGTCAGAGGAGGGAGTGCGCCAGCCTTGGTTTCTGTAGCACAAGACTCTAGAATGTATCCAAGGAAAGATAGTTTTATTTATTGACATTTCAAATGTTATCCCCTTCCCAGTTTCCCCTCCACAAACGCCCATCCCCTCCTCTATTCCCCTCCCTCTCTGAGGGTACTCCTCCACCCACCCACCCACCCACTGATGCCTCAGCGCCCTAGCATTCCCCTAGGTCATCAAGCTTCCACAGGACCGAGGAGCTCCCCTCCCAGTGATGCCAGATAAAGCCATCCTTTGCTACATATCCAGCTAGAGCCATGGGTCCTCCTGTGTACTCTTTGGTTGGTAGTTTAGTCATTGAGAGCTTTGGGGATCTGGTTGGTTGATATTGTTATTCTTCTTATGGGGTTGCAAACCCCTTCAGCTCCTTTAGTCCTTTCCCTAACTTCCCCACTGGGGTCCCTGCACTCAGTCCGGTGTTTGGCTGCAAGCATCCACATCTGAATCTGTAAGTCTCTGGCCTAACCTCTCAGGAGACAGCTCCATCAGGCTCCTATTAGCATGTACTTCTGGGTATCCACAATAATGTCTGTGTTTGGTGACTATATGTGGGATGGATCCCTAGGTAGGGCAGTCTCTGGATGGACTTTCCTCAGTCTCTGCTCCATTCTTTGTCTCTGTGTTTCTTTTTGACAGGAGGAATTCTGGATTAATATTTTCGAGGTGGGTGGGTGGCCTTATCCCTTAACTGGGGCCATGTCTATCCACTGGATATGGCCTCTACAGGTTCTCTCTGCCCTTTGTTGGATATTTTGGCTAAAGTCCTCCCTATTGGGTCCTGGGAAACTCTTGGTTCCCTGGCATCTGGGACTTCCTAGTGGCACCCCCGGTTCCCCCTCTCCCACTGCTACTCTTCTCCTTTCAAGTTCTTGATCCTCTGTATTTCTCCCCCATCACCTCCCTTATCTGACAACCCCTCCTTTTCCCTCCCCCTCCTTTCTCCCTCCCAGATCCCTCCTTCTCTCCCTCTACTTCCCGAGATTATTTTCTTCCCCCTTCTGAGTAGGACTTAGCATCCACAGTTTGGTGTGATCTTCTTTCTTCTTGGGTTTCATATGGTCTGCAAATTGTATCATGGGTATCCCGAACTCTTTTTGGCTAATATCCACTTATCAGTACATATCATGTTTTTTTTTTTTTGGAGGGGAGGACTGGGGTACCTCACTCAGGATATTTTCAAGTTCCATCCATTTGCCTGCAAAATTCAGGATGTTCTCATTCTTCATAGCTGAGTAGTACTCCACTGGGTTAATGAACCACATTTTTCTGCGTCCATTCTTCTGTTAAAGGGCATCTGGGTTCTTTACAGCTTCTGGCTATCACAAACAAGGCCACTGTGAACAGAGTGGAACACATGCCCCTGTGACATGGTGGGGCATCCTTTGTGTATATACCCAGGAGAGGTATAGTTGGGTCCTCAGGTAGTACTGTGCGTCCAATTTTCTGAGGAACCTCCTGACTCATTTCCAGAGTGGTTGTACCAGCTTACAATCCCACCAACAATGGCGGAGCGTTCCTCTTTCTCCACATCTTCGCCAGCATCTGATGTCACCTGAGTTTTTGATCTTAGCCAATCTAACTGGTGTGAGGTGGAATCTCAGTGTTGTTTTGATTTGCATTTCCCTGCTGACTACGGATGTTGAACATTTCTAGGCGCTTCTCAGCCATTCGAGATTCCTCAGTTGAGAATTCTCTGTTTAGCTCTGTACCCCGTTTTTAATAGGCTTACTTGGTTCTTAACAGGGAAAGATTTAAGGGGATCAAAACTGTGGCTCCCAAGTTTTAGCTGCACCTGACATACCCCACTTAGGGTAAAACAAATTCAACAGGAAGACCCAAAGCCAAGGGCTGGAGTGGAGCATGGAATTGTGAGTCTATTCACACGGTCCCATTCATCTGGGCCAGGAATCATTTAGGGAGACAGAGTCCCAGTGTGGACGAGAGCCTGGGTGGTGGCTTTCATCTGAGGCCTCTTTGCAGAATCATGTTTTACCAGCAGGCGCACACAAGATATTGAAATATGTTTTCCCCCTTTAGCTTAATGGTCTGGGAAAAGAGAAACTTCAGGACAATCTGAGCCAATGGGTATGATAAACCATGCATGAGCAAGCAATCGTTTGTCTCCACCTCCTTTCATGTCACCAATCTAAGATAGGCATTGTGTACAATCAGAGCATTTCTTTATGGGAAAAGCTCTCTCTTGTACATCATCTGGGAAGCCAAATATTTTGAGTAATGTCCTCGCGTGATTACATAAAAAGAATAATTATAAAGGAATTTAATGCTTATAGAGTCAGGACTCACGGAACACATTTGTGTAGCTTTTTCAAACAAAGTATGTTTCGGAGTAAGTAAAATAAACTAAGCCTGCCTCTCTCCTCAGGCACTTCCCTCCATGTATGAGAACTGGCCTTTGGAGCCGGGGGCCATGTCATCTGTGAGGTTAATTTCACTGGAGCTCAAGTGACATGTGTACAGTCTGTCTTTGTGAGATAGGTACAAACAGGGAAGTCCAAAGAGGGTTACCAGGAGGCTATACAGCTGTGCTTTGCAGGAATGTACAGATGTCATGTACACAGAAGGCAGATTCCGTGATGAGGTTAACAGTTCAGTGGTTCTGAGGTCTCACCCAAGGTGAGACGTCACTATTTCATGGATGAAAATAATGGGTGTGAGTGGTAGCTTCCAACGATATCTTCTCTTTTAATCTCCGTATCTCCATTCTATTCTGGGAAGGGGGACAAAGGTATATATGTCGTCTGTTCTGCTTACGTGGCTGTCAAGATAATGAAGGGTCATGAGCCTGTTTATTCTCACTGGGGGAAGCAAAACATGAGGAAGTTGATTTTCTTCTAGTGTGAGGCTTATCCAACTCCTCTATGCAGAACAGCGCGATGCAGCTGGGAGATTGGCTGAGGTAGGGGACACATGAGAAGTAATATCTACCGAGTCAGAAGCCCCAGAACCTTCCAGCTGTGGTGCAGCAATGCCTCCTGCTGCTGGCCAAGAGCAAGCAAGGGCATGACAAAGCAAGGCCCTCACGGAGCTGTCTTGGAAAGCCTGCATTGAAATGGCCGTACATCTGCACACTGATTTTTGCTGTGTGCGATTATGTGCTTATAAAAACAACCTGCTATAGACTCTAAATGAATTGAACCGTCAGGTGACAGGTAGGTGGCTTCTGAGACTCAGGAGAAAGAAATGATCTTAGTTTATGTATTAGACATATCTAAAACCATGTAGAAAGGTGTCTTCTTTTTTCTATCAAGTAGCCCTTTTAATCCACAGGGTATAAGGAACACTTTAAACTTCATCTTGTACAAAGCTCATCTCTCTTCCCTCATCCACTGCCAATTTGAAATATACTTTCCTTTCAAACACTGCAAAGACGGCACTGGTTCTAGCAAGAAAGCAACGTTTGTCTCTGGACTAGACATCCCCCCACTCACTCTAGGTTGAGCGTGTTCTTCTAGTGGCCTCCATTTCACACATGCTCCTTCCTTTGAGTGTGCTGTGGCATGCAGTACATCACAATGATGAAATTACCTCTTTTTACTTCTGAAAAAAATGCCTTCAGAAATTCGAAATTTTCATATTGCAGCAACTTTGAGAACACAAGGTGGTCCTGTCTCCATGCCAAACTGAAAGTGTTGTAAAGTATTTAAGAAGTTTATTCTTCCCAAGACATGAAAAATAGAACCTACCTTGTTGTTAATTTGAGCTGTGCCTGTGCGGGGAATTGAAGGTAGACTTCCCTTAAGAAGAATAAACTTCTTCAAAAGCTGACGAGGGAAATTGGCAGGCCTAAATGCCTACACTGTACATAAAAAATGTAAACTATGCATGGGTGTAGTTTCAGGCAGGTGCAAGAGTAGTTGAGTAGTGGCCAAGATTCTGAATAAGGGGTGTACAGTGTACGAAGAACATATGGTAATGTGTGAATGCGCCCATGTGAAAGAAGTGACCTATGTGTTAACAATGTGCTCAAAAAGTCATTTATTTGTATTTTAAAAGTGTTTTATCGCTACGCCCCCTGTGGCAAAGCTTTGCAAATGGAAACAATATGATGAGTGAGGTCTAAGATAAATGAAACCTTCTGAAGTTGCCCGTGGTATATACCCACACCCCGAGAATGGAGAGCAAACCTGCTGGGTCAATGCTGGTATTAAAGAGCTATTATGAGCATTTAAGATCTAATTTAGCAATTCATTCATCTTTCAGGATTCGGCCAAGTTTATGCATTGCTCTTCTTCCTGTATGTTATTTCAAACACTACACCAACTGTCCTTCCAACTTTATTTCCGCTGGTCATGCCAGGTCCTCACATGTCTTAGGTCAAGCATCTGAGGATTCTTTTTTAATACAAGCCATCAAGAGAAGTTACTTATCCTGTTGTGTAGTACACCTGTGCTGGATGGTTCTGTGTGTCAACTTGACACCCCTGGAGTTATCACAATGAAAGGAGCCTCAGTTGAGGAAATGACTCCTTAAGACCCAGCTGTAAGGCATTTTCTTAACTGGTGATCAAGGGGAGAGGATCCTGCCCATTGTGGGTGGTGCCGTCCCTAGGCTGCTAGTCTTGGATTCTATAAAAGAGCAAGCTGAGCAAGCCAGTAAGACACATCCCTCCATGGCCTCTGCACCAGCCCCTGCTTCCTGACCTGCTTGAGTTCCAGTCCTGACTTCCTTTGGTGATGAACAGCAATGTGGAAGTGAAAGCTGAACAAACCCTTTTCTCCCCATCTTTCTTCTTGTCCATGATATTTTATACAGGAACAAAAGCCCTAAGACAACACCTTAGCAAGTGTCTCGAAACATCCCTGTTTCTGTAACCTACAAGGGGCACATAAATGTACTTAAATGTTAGGTCATTGAGTTAACCCTTCCCAAGAGAAGATTTAAACAAAAAGCTGAAATAAAACCTAAACAAAGTTGATTTTGCAAAAAACAAAGAGAAACATCTAACTGTAGTTACACTTCAAATAAGACACCTTAGTTTTACTCTCACAATCACTAAAGGTATTAATTCTGCCTAGTAGGGAGGAACCAGAAGTATTCACAGCATACAAAAAAAATATGAGTCTCTGTAAACACATAATTCTATATCAACAAATGGTGAAATGACAAAGTAATAGTATAAAATCAGATAGTTTTTAGGTCATAACTCCAAGGAATTTCAGTGAAGCTTCAAGTTCACAGAGAAAGGGCACCCCCACCTCCACACACACCCCAAAGTCAAATGAGATGGAATCTTGTCAGGAAAACCAAGAAATCACAATGATTGAAGTCAGGGAAAGAGACTGTTTCAGCAGGGAATGGGCCAGTATCATATAACATTTGGAAGTCAGAGACTTAGGGCCAGGGGAAAGTTGATCACTGGATTTAGTAATAAGAAAGGAGAAGAAGGGGAACATTGGAGAAGTCACTAGGAACAACCAGAGCAGACAGTCAAAGTGGTGTCCAAGAAGAGAAATTGGCCCTGAGTGTGAGGATAAAAACACAGAAGAGGTGCGTGGGGGTTATTTAAGTTTGGTTTGGTTATTTTAAAGTTCATCTGTTTCACATTGGAAGACCCCTTAACAAGTATGAGAGCCGATGTTTTCCAATTGTTACAGACTGAAGTGTTCATGTCAGAAAACACAGAAAAGGACAAAGTGGAACTTGATGTGTTCAAGGCAGTTGGTGTGAGGACTAAGCTGCCTTTCACAATCCCTGCTCTCTGTACGCTGAGTTTGACAAAGTTAGTTGTCAAGTGTGGAAAGAGAGGCCAAAAACACTAGCAGCATGGAGAAGTTCTGAAATCTCCACAGAGAATAGGAGGAAGATACCTAGGGAAGATTCGGAAGAGTGTTTAGCAAGATGGACAGACAGAAGAGCATTATGCCTTAAAGCTTCTTAAGGCTCACCAGTGGAGCATGTGCTCAGGGGAAATGAGAGCTGGTTGTTTCTTTTGTCTTTTAAAATTCTTAGATGAAAGTTGTTCCATAAAAACAAATCATATAAATTTTCAGACACAGTAGCCTTGGTAACGATATATTTTTTTTAAATCTCTGTTGAATTACTCCCAATGTGAGTTCGGAGTGTGCCAGATTGAAAGAGAAAATGGTTTTGTACAAAATTATTTTAAGAAGATAAATGGAAGAAAGGGTCCCCTATATTTACAGAAAACAATCACAATCATTTCCCAGCACCCTTATGGGATGCTAACAAAGAGTCTGTTTGCATTCGAGCTGTTGTGCCCTCACCAGCCCTGTTTCTTTTTTTGTGTTCCCAACCATCTGCCTTATGTCTCTCTCCCACTTACTACAGAAAGGAGGGAAATTTTGTTTCGAAGAAAAACAAAAACATTTCCGAGTACCTCATATTTACAAATCAAATTTGTTGATGCAAACTTAATATTATTTTATTATCCTTAAAGAGAATAATTCAGTTTAACTAATGGGAGTTTAAGGGGCTTTATATTGACTTCCAAAACAACATTTTTAAAAAGGCAGGAAAGGACTCTAAGTGGTACTCTGCAAGTGCACAGCTTACCCCAGGCTGGATAGTGAGAAGACAGCATGAGGATTTTGTGTTACCCTAGGTCAGCTTGGTTGTCTTTGGTCTCTGTTGCTCATGGTCAGCTTTGATTCTCACACAATCATGGATGTCAAAGGCTAAGGCACTGAAACTAGAAGTTGGAGCAGCCATAAAATGTCTTTCTGGAGACTTGAAGTAGGTAGGAGAAGAGGAGGACAAGATGATCTATCTACACTTGATCTTCCTGCTTTACTTTTTCAAAGTAGCGTGTCTTGTTTTGAAGTCAAGTGAAGTATTTTGTGAGGGCTTAGAGTTGAGGCTCTTGTGCATAAGGCAAGGATACCTTTGTGGGAAGGAAAGTTGTGCATAATCCAGGAGGGCACGGAAGAGAACTGTAGCACTGTAGAAGATAACACATGTAGTACTATAAAAGATAACACAGTGGTTCACCCATGATGGTCCTGGTTGAAATAGCAACAGATGAACCAACTCTGATGTGTTTGGAAAGGAGAATGAATGTGATTTGTGCAGTCAATAGAAGTATATGGTAACAAATAATATTTAAGGATACATGTAAGTTTTTGGAACTAAGACCCAGAAAACACAGTGGGAGAGGCTCTTTTTCAAGGACTGTAGAGCTTTAAATTTGCATGAATTCTGTCAAGACCATTATAGAAAGATGGCCAAATGGAGGACTTGAGTTTGTAGCTGTATAATCAAATCTCCTATCCAGAGTAGAGATTTAACAGTAAGGAGGAAATAGACAGTATTTAATGTCTTAGACTAGTTGAGTTTACAGTGAAGGGAATTCAACTAGAGATGAGACCTGGTGTGTGTGCACCAGTGAACATAGCCACTGTGAGATGGTTAAGATCTGGGGTAGGTGCATGTGCACTGGTGAATAGCAGTCACTGTGAGGTGATTAAAACCCGAGGTGTGGGCCTTGGTGAATGCAGTCACTGTGGGGTGGTTGAGTCCTGGAGTGTGTGTACTAGTGAATGTAGCCACTTGAGATGACAAGGGAATAACAGAGGAAATTGATAATGAGAACTTAGGGAAAGAGACAATAGGAGGAGTAAGTTGATCCGGAACTGAAGATGAACTGTTACTCACTGGGACAGCAGGGCTCAGCAGGGAATGACTAAGTGCACAGGCCATAAATGACCTTAAAGAGAATGGCTTTCATGGACATTCTAATTGAATAGAGCAACTATGAGAAACAATGAAAAGGAGAAATAGAGGTGACAAGTCTATAGACTGTCTATTAGACAGTCTGTAACAAGTTTCTATAAAGAAAAGATAGTAATGGTTTTGACACCTTAGAAGTCAAATTTTCCAGTTACTGTGATAAAAACATTCTTACAAAAGCTAGTAAAATAGAAAGGGTATAGTTTGTCCCAAAGTTCAAGAACACAGTCCACCACAGTGGGACCGAAGACGGCTGGTCATATTGGGTCATGGTCAGCAAGCAGGAATGGTAAATGTTTATGTTCTGCTCATGGAGGATCCAAATCGAAGGGCTCATGGTGCCCATTCTTACTGTCTTCCCATATCAATTAACCTAAGCGAAATACAGGCATGTCCAGAAGGTGATATAATCTAGATAATCCCTCACACATGTGCCCAGAGGCCAATCTCCTAAATGATGCCAAATTGTGTCAAGTTGACAACCAACCTTGTCATAGAGAAGAATGTGGAGTAAAGACATGATATTTAAAATATGAGATATGTTTGAAATATTTATAAAATTGTAGGAATAACCCTACCAATAAAGAATAAGCTGCATGATAACCATCCTACGTAGAGTTTTGGGTTGTTGGGACTTTGGGGGGGGCTGGGTGGTGTATTTAACAGTTGAAGTATATGCTTCTTAATCCTGCCAGGAACTCCAAGATAGCACTTGAGAATGATAGACCACATTGGGATTTTTCATTTTTTTTTAAAAGCCACATTTCCAGGAATATAAAGGTCATGGGATGCTAATAAGTTATTTGAATAGTCCTTGATGATATAATTGATGGGAAGAACACAGCTAGAAGACATAAATTTCCTCCAGACATGATAATAAGTGTGAGAGCAACATTTCCTACGCCCTAGTTTTGTGGCTGAGGATGAGACTGTCTGAAGGCATTTTAGTCTCATCTCTGCAGCCTATGGAGAGGGGTACTAATTCTACATTTAGTAGCCCTAGGACACAGAGGGCTAAAGGAACTCTCTAGCTGAGTAAGGATGTGGGACCCACAACCAGTAGGGTTCGTTGATGTTCACAGAGGGCTATACAAAGTGTCACACAGCTGCTACTCTAGTAGACTGACGGGCTTCCCTATTCTGAAAAACAAACAATGAATGACTTTTCCTTTAATGGCTTAGTAAGTTGAGCATCTTTGTTTAAGTTGTAGCAAAGTCCATAAATATTTGTTAATGCACAACGGAGTTTGAGCATCAGCACTGGCTTCACCATGAGTTTGAGTGAAATACCCCCTAGTGATCTTGAGGCACTATTTGTAAAGCGGCTTCGGGAAATTTCCAAACGGAACAGGGCAGATTCCTTACACCAGTCACCGACAGCTCTTGGCTTATTCGTTCTTATTTCTGCTTTTGCTGTTGTTTTTCCTTTAATGGGATCCCAGAAACTGGATGCTTTCTAGTATGTTATGTAGAACACTAGCTTTGCTCCTTTTGTGTGGGAACGAGGGATGGGAATTGATAAACTCTTGTTTCTCATGATCCCTCCATTGAATGTCACAGTCTCCTTCAAAGAACAATCAGAAAATAAAGAAGTAGGAAGACAACTGCAACCATGGAGGAGGGAAACAGAAGAAAGGAAGGAAATAGAAATTGGAAGACATACCTACTCTGCTGGAGTTTGCTAAGCACCACAATAACAAAATAAGCTTAACCCCACATCTGGCCTGCCATTCCTTCCTCTTCTGAAAGTGAACAAGTCATGAAATTGTGTCGTTAAGGGGAAAATCTGCCTCTTAAAAATAACTTAGAGATCATTTAACACATGGATGTTTACTGGACTCCATCATGAGATTTGCTGAAATTGCTTTCAAAGTGAAGACAAAATAATGTAGATTTATAAGGGTACGTGGAAGTAAAATTTTAAATGCAAGAGAATTGGGAAGGCCAACTGCCTCTCAAGCCATCAGCCAATCGGCTATGCATGAAGAAACTGGGGATTCAGACTGTTTCAAAAAGCAATGTTTACATAAAGCCACATGAATATCCTCAAGGCATAAAAAAAATTATCCTGTTTTGAAAGCATGCCCTCTAGAGATTTACAACCTGATTCTGTTGTGCAGAAGGAAGAATGTTGAGTTCTACGTTTTTTAAAAGTTTATGAAGTCTTTTCTTGTACATTAGCACAGACACCTGACATGTTTATCCACTTATTCCTATGACAGCCATTCTCCTAGGCGGAATCTAAAAGCTCAGTGGTGACCATTGTTTGGGTAAGATGTTGAAAAGCTCAGTCACACTTCATTCTTCTTGGTGCGTGAAAGCAATTCATACCATATGAGATCACCCTTTCACCTATTTTCTGCATGTGGTAATCCCCAGTGCCCTTTTAATAAATGTCGTTGCTTGGAATCTGACAATAATGTCATAATAAATTCTTCATCCGATGATGCAGCAAGAGTGAGTTTACAAGGCAGTCCCTGGCCCACGGCAGGTTGCATGCTAGAACCCTCACCAGAGGAGGAATGTGGATGAGCCTCCCTCAGAGAGCACCACATGGGACTTATCTACAGAAGGATTAATAGCATTCGGCTAACATGGTCTCCGTGTTGGGCAACATTTCAAAATGGAGATCTATCAGTAAATGGAATAGTCTCCCAAGGGAACTAATGGGAGTGTAATTGCTTTCCTCATTTAAAAGTGAGGCAGACAGAGCTTTTCTGGAAAGAGCCATGAGGTTATGCCAGAGTGATGGACTGCAAGACTCACGAAGTCTCTTCCATCTCTAATTTTATGACATGAAAAATAAAGAAACACATTAAAATTAATGCATTTTAACACATTACCATCTATCACACCCCAAATCATTCACAGCGAAAAGAAAGGGACAAATAACAACTTTCAGAATCTATTACTAATCACAAGAAAGCAGTGTTCAATGTGGACACTCTGAAGGGCAGCTACCATCTGATTCACTGCACCTCAGATCACATTCAAGGGACTGCCAGTGAGAGAATTTCACAGCTGGGGCCCTCCTAAGACTCAATTTAATAACCTCGCTGCTATTCCTTTTAAAGAAAAGAAAAATCATTCCAGCTTTTCACCAGCTCCCTGCCATAGCTGTCATTGGCTTTTCCTGTTATCATAGCAATATTTCATACAAAACAAAACTCAGATGCCACTGGACATAAAATACGTTCGGTGGTTCTCTCCATGTGGTTAGGCAATCTCTGAGACTTCCAACGCTCTTTCTGTATGTTCATGGAGCCAATGGAATTTCCATGAGGGTATGAAAATAGTATTTGTAATTTTCACCATCATTCTCTAAGGATAGGCTATTGGCATGCCTACAACTACCAGGGAAGCCCATCAAGACTTATCAAGCCTATCAAGGACCTATCTGAGTCCTTGTCTGCTTGATGGCCAGGACAACATTTCACACTAAGTTGAATATAGAGACAGATATGAGAATCCAAGTATTTCCACAAAGTCAATGATTCAAGGGATACAGTATGAAGATCGAGCTGCCCAGCTCACTGGTTTTCTTGGGGAAATGATTTTCGTTTTTCATCAAAAGATGTTTATGACAACCCATGATGATTTTTAAATAAATTGGTGGTTTATTCATTATTTAATTTACAATTAAATATCAAGTGTTATAATCCACATATACCAACAGCTTCAAATTTTCCACCTTTCAATCATGCTGTAAGGTTTACAAAATGTTAACCCAATATAACTTGGTCATTTCTGAAATTATAGACTCCTATTATACATTATATAGACTGAGAAGGTTATACTTAAGTGTTTATATGTATATGTCCATGTGTGTATGTTTGTATGTGAAATTAATAATAATAATAATAATAATGATGATGATGATGATGATAAAGGATGTGACCAGTTTGAAAGGAAGTGAGGACATTGTAGAGACTGCATGGAGTAAGGATGGGAGGGATTGAATGGAGGAAAGGGGAGAGAGGAAGTGAGGTAACTATATTTTGATTAAACATTTTAATAAATATATGCAGTAGTTCTAAAATCAAAAACTTTAAGAAGCATTATCATAGAAACTGAGTAATTTCTAGATCGTTTCTGGGTTTCCTTCCCCCACCATGTTACTATGCTGCTTGTCACTTTCTACAACTCCTAGAACTTCCTTTTTTTGGTGGATGTATTTCACACCTTGCAACTTCGTTTTTAAACTCATCATAATGGGAGGTTTGTTCTCCAGATTTACCCAGACTTTTCTTATAAAGTGACTCATGATTTCCATTTATCTGTGAAGAGCTCTGTTCTCAGCCAATTCTCAGACAGCTTCCCACTTGGGAGCCCTTCCTTCTTTTCCTATGTATGTTCTATCCAATGTGTTCTCTTGTTTGCTTCCTGGCCCAGAGGCTACATTATTCATTATAGAAAATCTTGTTTTCATGGCATAGTTTGCACAGATACAGGGGGAATGTCCTCTCTCTATTCTCCATCCCAGTTAAACCCATGACATGAACAACTACCTACATGCAATAACTTGGAGAACTTATCTCTTCAATTACAATGATTTTTGAGAAGGATCAACATGTTAACCACACTACCTACAGAACATTACATTTAAATACATAAAATATATCGCAATTCTAAAGCTCTTCAAATAGAAATCTTAATTTGTGCTGCCCATGTAGCTTTGGCTGTTTGTCCTTCAACTGGAGTGCGGTCAAGTTTTCAAGGCAATTACTGTTAAAGAAAACTGACCCTCCCTTTCCCATGTCACAGCCACAGTAACCTCACACATCTTGTTTTTATAGCACCTTAGTTGCATTGGCTGCAATCCCATGTGAAGGGATTGACCTGAGCCTTCTTCATGTAACCATAAGCCAGGCTATTCATACAATGGTGCTATCAACTAATACATTTCTCAAAATGTATTCCTAGTAGGCAACGAATGACTGAACCATCCCTTCCTCCAAACACACTCTTCCATTCCTTCCAAGATAAGTGATCCGTCCACTCCTGTGACACTGACCTCTGCTACGAACTCTTTCTTGTTTTCTCTAACTGTGCTGGCTGCACCAGTTTGCTTGATACACCCTTCCACCCACTTCATATTGGTCACTTTTTTCCTCTCTGCTACTGACTCAAGCCCATATCTCTACACAAGCTCTTCCCCTAAGTAACTCACAGTCTATTTCCTGAGTCATCTCTCTGGAGATTTTGGGTCTGCACACCATAATAAAACATTCACCCACTACTCTATCTTTTATATTGCTTTGTTTGTCTTATTATAATTGCCATATCTACAAGTGAATGTTTAAGGTTTATCCTAATTTACTATATTTCCAAATTCTAACAAGTTAGAGACCTTAACACTCTCTCTTCTTCCTGGAGATCAAAATACAATCTGAGTCTTGGCCAACATGCAGAAACTGACAGTGGCAGTGGCCGTGTTTTACTGCCCACTTATCTCCCTTAGTCTTATGAACTAAGCATGAAGCTAACTGTGCCTTACTCACCGTTACAAGTTGTCTGCACTGAGCACAGAATTTGGAATCCAAGACATATCGGACAAGTGCTTGATGAATGAAAGGAATGAAAGTCACAGTTAGTGCTTCCTCTTTACAAAACTCAGCAACCTGGCTGATAATCAAAATAACTAAACAATAGATAAAATTACTTTCCTTCTTTCTGACTTATAAATAATTGTCCTTTATCATATCAGTTGTTTGTATGTAAAAGACAAGATACATCCTGGAAAAGTTACTCTTTCTAGCACTACATCCTATGCTGTTTTCTTCAGAAATAATGTAACAAATTAGCAAATGAGCTCTTTGCAAGTAAAAATAGAATGAACTAGTGCCACTGAGAATGTTTTCCTAGTAATCATCCCCTCTTCTAGAATGGCAATGGTGTTCTGTAATAATTTACTGTACCACTGGAACTACTGAGTAGTAATCCAAGGAAAGGGGCATTCTAACTGGAAACTAAAACATACAATGCACTTTGCCAAGTTTATGGTCATAATGTGGAAGGTTCAACGAGTCTAATTGAGAAAATGTGGTAATTATTTCCTAAGTAATGTGGATGGCTGGAAATCCAGGCAAGCCATGCAGCGTTTCATGAGATTAATTTTATTATGTCTATGCAGACTCCCTTTACATGTTTCTGATGAGGAGCAGGGGGAGGACTTGAAGAGCAGTGATGATAAGACGATAAACATTTCTAAGATCTGTCCTCATCCTCCTCCACTAACATTTTGAACTTCACATAACCTCCCGAGACAAGAGCCTTCTCAGCAATTCCTGGAGCATTCTTACCTAATTTCTGATCATGTGGGTTTTGTTCCTTTTCTTAATTCATGTAAGATAGATGTCTTAGGTAAGCTTTGCCATTGAGGAAATAAGAGGCCTTCTCCTGTAGGTGTGGAGGGTTCTTGTTACCACATGTATCATGTGACATAAATGAAAGACTTACCAGGCAAAGCATGAACCTTCTTCACAGATGGACTTCAGGGGTACTGTGATCTAGGGAACAAGAGAGCCAATTACCATGCTCAGAATGTTGTCATGAATTTTGCATCGCGTGTGTGTGTGTGTGTGTGTGTGCGTGTGTGTGTGTGTGTGTGTGTGTGTGTGTAAGTTCCCGAAAACCTAGATTTGGTTTCAATGAATTCAATTTTTGGGAAATGTAAGTAAGACTAAATCCCTTGGGTCTGTCTTCATGCAGAGTGGGCAGACTTCTGGCTTGAGTTTCCTGCAGCAATTGTCCTTTGACTAGAGAGCTCTGAAGCATTCCGTGCACTTAGAAGAAATCAACAAGTAAATCATTTGAATTCATGAGTCTGTAACTCAGCTTCTTCAGTGAGAAGGCCGTGGCTTGCACAGTATGAGCATTAGTATTCAGGTTATGTTTTCCATGGTCTCATCTGCATGGCTTCAGAGATGGGATGTAAACTGAAGGACTATACCCCTTTTCCTGTATGTTCTAAGAATGTCAAGGCAGAGCCACAGAAATGAGGTATTATTCACAATACGGTACCCACTATAATTTACTATAATTTTTTCATAAATTTTAATTTGAAAAGAACCCACAAATTTCATCTTTAAAAATATATATTTGGAAGATATTTACAAATAGTGATGTTCTCCCCGACCCCCAAAAAATACCAAGCAGAATCAAGAAAATGGGAATCGTGAACACCAGAACCATGCTTTTCCTCCACCCTCAAAACTCCACCCCAAAACCTATCTCTTTTGACCTTTGAAGTTTCATTCAAGCCTGGAGCCTGGCCCTGATTACAAGTCAGGAAATGGACCATGTGCAACATCCAGAGAGAAGGTTAAAAAACTATAACAGAGGGAAAAAAAACACAAAAGCTTTTTTGTTAACCTGATACTTTACAAAGTTTATTTGGAAGAAGGGCTGAATTGTGTTTTCTGTTTGTTTTGTTTTTAGATTGCCTGTTCCCAAATGGATAGGAAGGCCTGAGTTGAGCTAAGGACAAGCTGGCAGTCAGCCTGCAAGCATTTCCTCCTTATACCCAAAAGAGAATTGGAGAAGGATTTGGAATCCTTCAGATCTTTAGCTTGGAGACCATGGGTGGAGCCCAGGCACCCAGTGTTCAGTTGGTAGTTATTAATTAAACTCTTGTCTAGTAACAACTGGCTGGACTGTTTGACAGAGGAGGAAACGGCACCCCAAGAGATAAGTAGAGAATGTGGGAGTGCTGTCTGGAAAATCTATCTAGAAATTGTTGGCTCTCTTTCTCCCACAAAAGAAAAAAGATTAGCCAACCTAGAAATCTCTGTCAACAAAGACATCCTTTAGCTTTTAGTCTACCAAAAGTAAGGGGCTACAGTGGAAGGAAAATGATAAAATTATTCTACTGAAATGAACAAAATACAGCTAAGTAAATATATTCTTACTATTGACAAATGATTAAAACTGCATAGTTAACAAAATATTTCAAAATAATAGGTTGGATTTCCATCTGCTTTAGACTGATGCATGCATAAATACCATTTATAAACACTGTTTTCATTCATTATTTTAATTAACATGTAATGCTCTGTAGTCATTGTATACATGTTTTGAAGTGCACTGTGCTAATTACATATTGTTAATTAACAACTATTTCAATATCAGGTCTAATTCCTCTACAGTTAGACAGCTGGGCTCCCTAACTGACCCAGTTTAGTCCACTTTCTTCTTATTTACCTTGGAGTAGTTGTTAAGAACATCATTCTTTTTCCACTTTTTACTCTCAAAAGAGTAAAATTTTGGTTGATAAGCCATGTGGCATCCTTTGTATGTCCAGTATCTTGCAATGTGTCATGTCATTTCTAGTTATGTAACATGATAATTAGGGAGTTACTGACAAGCATGGCAAGGCTAATGGCATCAAAAAATGTTCTTAAAGGGCCAGCTAGAAGAAAGATTGCAACAGGACATAAGCAATTAGCAGGAGTGAAGTCTAAACCCCAAACAAATTAACTCTTTCACTAGCTGCCAAAACTAGTGAGTTTTCCGAGATCATATAAATCCAAGTCTGATCTCCAGACTAAGAGAGATGCTGCTGCTTTGTTTTCCTGTTTGCCGATTGCACCATTAGGAGCAATATTCTAGAGCATGCAGTTCGAACAGAATTCAAAACTCAGAGCACCTCCAGATAACAGCCACCAGAATGGAACCATTTTAGAAAACAATAGCTGTATGGGAAAAAGAAACAGAGGTGTCCCAAAAGGAAGACTTTCAAATATTTAACCACCTATCCCATTAACAAGGAAGTTATTATGCTGATGGTTATTAAAGTGGTGGTCAATTTTACGAGTGAGGGAATTTTTTTTTAACAAAAATCTTCCAAAACTAGAATGAGAATGTTGTAGTCAACATTAAGTGCTTAAGACATTAGCTCGTTTAGAGCCATAGCAGATGTTATGGTGTATTGTGAAAATATGAAATATTTGGTATATTATATTATAGAATTTGATATAGGAATATGTAAATATAGTAATATACTATTATGGAAATACGGAATACTAATATGTCATGCAGAAGTGAGGACTGAAGAACTTTATGTTTACAAAGTCCCTACAATAGCAAACTCATGAAATAGTGGGAAACTCGTTCAAGAAATTCCCCTGCTATGGTCATAAGTATTGTTATCATGTTAGTATCTCGAAAAGCTTTAGAATTGTTTACCCGAACTTCCTCTACAATTAAAAATTATTATGTAATTATTGTTCCCATTCTATCAGCTATCAGTACCACTGAATAGCTCTTAGAAGCATTTCAGAAATATAAATTCCTCAGCTACCTCTACCTTAGATATACATCACACAACTATCTGAGATAGGTGCCCAAGAAACCAGAGAAGGTTAAAATTCTGGAATGGTCTGAAGTATGAATCTATCTATTCATCAGCGGGTACCACTCACTGAGGACCTTAGAAAGATTCTCAACTCTTTTCTATGTTTGAAAGCTGTAAACAGGTAACTTCGCATCAAACATTATTAATGGTACTTCCTGGTTTGAGATTCTATAGGATCCTTAAGTGCACGTGACAAAAATTTAGCCAAGATGGTTTAATTAATTCAAATCACAAAAAGACAAAGCTGCATTAAAATGTGGTTCTGAGAGCTTATCATCAGGATGTTGTGAATTTTTCCTCATTCGGTTAGCTTCAGGCTGCTTTGAGCTTTCTAGCTAGCTCTTGTTACATAAGCTCAAGATGGGAGTGGTTCAAATTTACTAAAAGTACTAAGACTATTTTTCACTACTGGTTTTGGTAAGTCCTGAAAAGGATTGTAATTGACTTGGTCATGTACTACCTTCTACCACATCCTGGCTATACGGACTAGAAGAATTAGCAAGAGTAACAGTAGTAACTTATCCCTACTACACGGAGTAAGAAACCTAACTAAGTAAGATGAAGAAGGAAACCACAAGACTGTTGTACTTTATTCTGTGATGAGATAACCCTAACAGTTGTTGACCATGGCTATTGTGCAATGATCCATTTTCATAATCTCTAAGAAATGGTCATAAAGCATTGGGGAAAGCCACCTTTAGGGAATTTAATGCAGTTGGTTTCCGTGGATTTGTATTGTACAATTTGACTTCAGGCTGCTGGTAGCTTACCACTAGCTCACGTCACCCGTGTCGTGACAATAGCAGTTCTGGCCTCTTCTGCCAATGGCTCATTAGTGTCCTTGACTTGACAATCTAGATTAAAATGTTCCTTCCTTAAAAGACACAAATGGGAATCTATGCACAGTGCAAACATCAAGATGAGAATTATAGATTAGTTGACTGAATAGGACTTTTCTAACCCCTAAGGTTTGGGACTTAACTTCCTGGTCTAAAGCCAACAGCAGTATGAGTACATGACTTTTTATTATAAAATCCTCAAAAACTAAGGTCAAATTTAATTCAAATGAAATTATCGCTTCTTAGAAGTTCAGTAGATTTTTACCTAATTCGCTTTCTTGATTTTCATATAACTGATTAATTCCCTTTCAGTTGCTTTTCTGGCTCCCCCATGCCTGATATCTTTTTATAAATTCCTTTGATTGGTTCATTAAGTTACCAGCTAGTTTTTGCCCTGAACATCCAACTCTTAGGAGAACCCTGGTTAGCTTCTCCCTCAACAACTTAATTGGAGACCAGGGAATTCTGAAAACTCTCATTTCAAGGACCTTTAAAAACCCCGAAGAAAGGATGTTTTAATAGAATTAACTACCTGCTGCCAGTGAGAATGATACCTCTGTCCTCTAAAGAAAATGCCACATAATGTATCGCAACAGCCATTCACTCACTCCAAACAGACTGGTTTGTCATTCACAGACTACGTTAAAATAAGACGTCTTCATTTAGTAAAGGAAGAGAGAAGCTAAGGGAGATGAACATTTTCAAAGTGAAGTAATAAAAGTGTTTCCAGAGAGATGCTTAACATGGAATGTCTGGCAGTAGAATAACCAACAGAAATGAACCTCTCTCTCTCTCTCTCTCTCTCTCTCTGTGTGTGTGTGTGTTGTGTTTCTGTGCTTTATAATCAGAAAATCTTTCATTAGATTTCCACTGAATACTTTACTATAATCACCTCAGTATAAAGTAATAATTTATCTCCCATCTAACTTAACAAATGCTATGCAACCCTCTGAGCTCTCCTGATGTATTTGCCATACAATTACTCTTCCTAGATAATTGGTCCTATTGCACCATCTTGGAGTTCCCAGGGGGCACAGTTTCCTGTGTATGTGGAATGGTAATACTAATATCTTTCCCTGCTGCCACCTGCAGTTCCCAAGAGATGGGGCTTCCAAAGAGAATTTCTTAATGCAGGTGGTGATTTTTTTTTCTTTTAATTTATTTAGAAAGAGTTGAAGTCAAGTAAAGGGAACTTTTTTTTTTCCATCGATCCATTTCCTGTATTTAATTATTTGACACAGTTGACTCATGGCTCTGTAATTATCTCTTGGAGTGTTTAACATTAATGTAAAATGGTACTGTATTTCCAAGCCAAATGGAATTTTTATGAGGCCATACAACCCTTCTTGGCTTTACTTTTTGTTTAATGGCCGTGCTGTAGCAAACAGCACTGTGCAATACGAACAGTTAAACTGCTCTCCTAATTATTACATCTGGTTTACCATATCCTGCCCATCCAGTATGTTTTAATTGAAGGGCAGAAATGATCTCTGGTTGATCATTGATGGCTTTAAATTGGCACATAATGATAATACTGAGTTCTGAAGGGAGTTCTTCATAAATCTCAGCATATGTCTTTATGTTAAACAATTAAACCACATCTGGAAATAGAAAGCAAACCCACGCTTTACTCAGTAGATCCTGTGAGAACAGAAATCCAGTGGGCCGAGTACTTGTTACCAGAAGAGAGGAGGAGGGTGGAAGGAGGAAGAGGGGAAGGAAAAGGACAGGCAAAGGAAAAATGAATGAATGAGAAAATCATGAATTCAAGAGTTTTGGAGGCTCCCTTTTTAAAAAAGGAACAGGTGTTGGAAGAAAAATTCCCACAAAGCAATAAATAGTTTTATATCTGCAAGGGCATTTAGTAATAATGAGGAGATTTCATGCATCTTATGAAAGGCACCAGGGGGAATTAGTAACAGAAGAAATATTTAAAGATCTTATTTCAGGAAAGCATATTGTTATTAGAATTTGCCAAGTCTCTTGTATGAGGTAGCTGAAGAAGGATCCAGTTAGCATTTTTCACAGAATCCAGGTAACGCGTAGCAGGGGTTAACCTGCCGCAGTTTCACACAAAGCCTGAGGCAAATCAGATGAAAAGTTACACTTGGGCACACATTTCCAGGTGAGGAGGAAGGAGAACTTTCATCCTTTCTCAGATGCAACGTAGTTTCAGACCCCAATCTCCTTGGAAGACCATGGCTATCTCTGTCTCCTCCGCTGCCTTAAGGCCCTTGCCTTGAATCCTTCTAGCACACTCTACAGGGATTCCAAAAGAGAGGTTCTCTCAAATAGGCTCTGGTCAAATAACTTCCCACTGAAAAACCATCAGCGGCTTGCCATTTTTCTACCTTTAAGATTAAAACTTAATTAACATGCCTGACAGTCAAACTTGCCACAATGTTCGTGTGTGTGCATGTCCCCGTGCATGTATGCATGTACTGTATGTGAGCATTACTGAATAAGCGTTGTATGTAAGCATGTGTAAGTTCAGGTGAGAGCGCTGCTGCATACACCTATGGAGGCGAGTGATCCACTCTTCCACTCGCTTCTTTCTACCTTACATTTTGAGACAGTATCTCACACAGATCTTGGTGGTCCCTGGGATCTACCTGTGTCTGTCTCTCCCCAATACCCAGCACTGAAAATGAGATAGCTGAACTATTACACTCATCATTCAACAAAGATGCTAGGTATCAACTCAGGTCTTTATACATGCACAGCAGGCACATAACCTCCTAAGCCTTCTCCCCAGTGCCCCAGTGTGCTCTCATTCTAACTAAGCAAGTTTATTCTCTGCTGCACTCCTGGGGATCTTTCTGCTAGCTGACTTAATCTTACAGCCTAAATGTCTTTGGAAGTGTTCCTCGTTTTGTGATATTTTCTTTATCTGAATGTCTTTGTTTACACATCTTATAATTGTGATGCTCTCAACTCTGTAGCCGAAGTTTTCTAACTATTCCAGTGCAAAGTGACTCTCCCCACTTTTGAGACATCTGAACACCCACATTTGTACTGTACACTCAACATTTCTGATTTACTTCTGATTTAACAAAAACACTTTAATATACAAAATGTTTAATCCATGAAAAAAGTTTATATATGTTTTCCCTTTATCCAACAAATCCACATATTTTCTTATAATACATAACATTGAACACAATTAACAATACCCCAAAGCTGTGCTTACTCTTGAAATTAAAGTTCAATGCTTGTGGAAATAACAAATTATAGATGTAGAATGCATTAGTTTGCTAAAGACATTATAACAGAACACCACAGACTGGGTGACTTAAACAGCATAAAACAGTTAATTCACCTTTATGGAAGCTAAGAGTTCAAAGTCAAGTTGTCTGAAAGGTCTTTTGTCTTCCAATATGGTCTAGCCACTTCTTCACGCCATTCTCCTAGAATTTTTCTGCTGTAGTGTGTTCCTCTGTGGTCCCAAATCTCAGCCACACTGGATTAGAGTCCATCTCCATGGACACACTTTAACCTAACAAGACCTTTAAAGGTCGTAGGTCTAAATATAATTAACTGAGACAGTGTGGGTGTGGCCTTGGGGAAAGGCAAGATATAAGTCAATGGTGAGAGGCTCAATAGAGGCAAATGAGGCACCACAGAACTTGAACTTCATATCCTACCAAGATGTCTTCCTACTGTACCTTTCCCTTAAGTCTCAGATAGTCACACTTGTTACAAACCACCATTACAAGGACTGAAGAAATAGATGGGTTAGTGGTCAAGAGTGCTTGCAGCTCTTGTAGAGGACTGAAATCCGGTACCAGCACCTTGCTCTAAAGGCTCACAAGTGCATACTACTCACAGCAAATGATTCGACAAATTCTTCTTGCCTCCATGAACACACAAATGAATGTGTACATAGAACCACACCCCCAAAATCACACATGCAACACACGCAACACACACACACACACACACACACACACACACACAAAGTAAATCTTGAAAAGAAATTGTAGTGAAATGAAGCTGAATGGGTCATAGCATGAAACCAAATCTTAGGTTTTGTGTTCTCGGTCAGACTCCTAAGCATTGCCACTGACTTATGTTTATTGTCATTGCATCTATGTCCCTGCTAGCTCATCTCATCATTGTCCTTCACAGTTCTGCCTTTGACTCTCTAGTATCGAAGTCCTTCAGAAAAGAACGCAGCAAAAATAATGAATGTGCAGTGAGGACCCTTGTGTGTGTAGACAACAATAACCTAGGCCTAACTTCTTCAAATGTGAGGAGAAATTGTAGCATACAGTTTCACATAACAACGACAAAAATGATACTGGAAGGTCAAGTTTATATTCCCCCTGGATGAGACGAGTAAGACCTGGTTTCTATGTTTTTACCTTTTCTCCCTTTGAGTGGGCTGCGTTCTCTTTCATCATCCATGCTGCATGTTGAGCAGAGGCTCTGGGTCCTTGGCAATGTTGCTCCAACTTCGAGTGAAAGAAGTCCTCTCTCTTACTATGGGTAGAAATCCATTAAGATGAGGTGTTTTCTCATCATCATTCCTCAAGCAAAGTGATTCCTGACTTCGAGCACAGAGCATTCCATGGAGAAGAGACAGAAAGAGGTGGAGGAAAAGAAAATATACAGGGGTGGCTTCACCAAACAAAAAATGGGTTTCAGTGACTTGGGTGGTTTATTAGCAAAAAGAGAAGAAACTTGGCAACAAAAAAATAGTGAATAATAATATTAATAATAATCTCTCCAAAACAAAACAGTTTTGTATTGTTTCATTAACAAGAGAAGAAGAAATAGCACCAGGGCCATCGAAAATTATTGAATCATTACAGGAACATACAAACCCGGTTCTACAACCTGGTTAAAAAAAACAATAAGATAGAGACACAACAGCTATGACACGGTTAGACATCAAGGCAAAGAACAAGGTAAGCTAAGACTATTTCTTATCTGAAATGTCAGTGTTTAGCCCTATACCTGGTTTGCTCTTCACTTATTAGAAAAAAAAATTTACTCAACTTTCTTGTGCCCCAGTTTCCCGAATGTCTTTCTAAAAGTCAGAGTAGGGATTAGGACTGGAATTCAAGTTACTGAGGATGCCTAATAAAAGGAAAAGGGAATCTGCGAACGTAAAGCCCCACTCCAACTCTTATTAATAACTGTGCCTCTGCTGAGCACATGTAGAGACAGATAATTATATCCACATAAAGAGGGATCTCTAATTGGATCCAGATGTGAAGGAGTCGACAGACATCCACTAAAGGGGAACTGTACAAAACAATGAAGAAACAAATGGAATCGCCGTGCAGAAGCTTACGAAGAATGATGGGCTGAGTGACGGGAAAGCCTTTCAGGCAGCTCTTAGTCGCGCACTTGAGGGAATTTATTGTTGCTCTGAGCATTGTTACGAAGCAGCCTTGTCAAAAGCCGATGGTGGTCCCTGAAGAAAGAAGACGATACGGATTAGGAATCCTCAGGAAGGGCATTTTAAAGATGTCGTCTCTTTCAGGGACTCACTCCTTTATTCATGATCTGTGTTTAGCATGAATCCCACAGCACTGGAACCCATGTTTCATCAATTCTTTTAAAAATCTCCAACTCATGCCTGTCTTAATTGGAAAAATTGTGTAAACACTGCTAAAATCCAGCCCTTGTCTCTAATTAATGGTGAAGGTATAAATAGATATTTGCCCCTCCAATCCCCCCACACACACACACAAGGCCTCACTCATAAGTAATCATAACCAGTTCTTGGTATAAGACAGCAATTAGGTCAAGAATAACTACATACGGTCATGAAACCAATAAATGGAAATAAAAAGACAGCTTTCAGAGAAGATAGCTGACTGGAAATGTCAAATATATTTGTCTCCCATAAAGTTAGAATAAAAGAATAAATAATTTCTGCCAAACTGGAATTCTTGATAGAAAATGCTAGAATGAAGTGCTCATGTAGTACCATACTCAGGACATCCTATATTTAAAAGCACTTTATACCGACCGCCTTATTATCCCAATTGAAGATTAACCTGAAGCTGGACGAGTTAGCAGGTGACCCCAACAACCCTTACTCCTGGCAAGAACACCAGAAATTTTTGTTTCTGTGAAAGATTATGCAGTCCTCAATGCCTAGAGGCACATTTGGAAAGCTTCTACTGGGTATTCAGCACTGCACTGCTGCATTGAGGACCTCAATCCATAGTGTGCCTCTCCTTACTCTGGCTGATACCCCATAATACCATCTAAACCCAGACCCTTCTAATAAAGAAGTCCTCTATTTTGGGGTCAGGCTCACTACAACAAAACCAGCTGTGCTGATAGAAGCAAGCCCGATTACTACGTGACCTATGAGAAGGTAGTAGGCCCTCCACAGCCACAGCCATATAGACCGTACCCAAGCCTGCTAGCAAATCCACAGGTAATTCATAGAGACAATTTGTCCTCTAAATGCACAAACATCAATTTGGGAACACAAGGACCATAAAAATATCTTGCAAAATGATACCTCCAAATAACAAAATCACAATTTATTTCAAGACTTTTATCATTCGTGTTGAATTATGCTTTCTCAGCATCCAATGAAATGATCATGTGGTTTTTTTTCTTTCAGTTTCTTTATATATTGGATTATGTTGATGGATTTTCATATATTGAACCGTCCCTGCATCACTGGGTTGAAGCCTACTTGATCATGGTAAATGTTTGTTTTGATGTGTTCTTGGATTTGGTTTGTAAGAATTTTATTGAGTATTTTTGCATCAATAGTCAGAAGAGAAATTGGTCTTAAGTTCTCTTTCTTTGTTGGGTCGTTGTATGGTTTACGTATAAGTGTGATTGTGGCTTCATAGAACGAACTGGGTAGTGTTCCTTCTGTTTCTATTTTGTGGAATAGTTTGAAGAATATTAATAGTAGATCTTCTTTGAAGGTCTAATAGAATTCCATATTAAAACTCATCTGGTCCTGGACTTTTATTTGGTTGGGAGACTTTTAATGACTGCTTCTATTTCTTTAGGAATTATAGGACTGTTTAGATGGTTTATCTGATCCTGATTTAACCTTGGTACCTGGTATCTGTCTAGAAAATTGTCCATTTCCTCCAGATTTTCTAATTTTGTTGAATGTAGGCTTCTGTATTAAGATCGGATAATTTTTTTAATTTCCTTATTTTCTGTTGTCATGTCCCTTTTCCTTTCTGACTTTGTTAATTTGGACACTGTCTCTGTGCCCTCTGGTTAGGCTGACTAAGGATTTAATTATCTTCTTGATTTTCTCAAAGAACCAGCTCCTGGTTCTGTTGATTCTTTGTATAGTTCATTTTGTTTCTATTTGGTTGATTTCACCCCTAAGTTTGATTATTTCCTGCCATCTACTCCTCTTGGGTGTATTTGCTTCTTTTTGTTCTAGAGCTTTCATATGTGTTGTCAAGCTGTTAGTGTATGTTCTCTACAGTTTCTCTCTGGAGGCACTCAGAGCTATCGGTTTTCCTCTTAGCACTGCTTTCATTGTGTCCCATAAGTTTGGGTATTGTGCCTTTATTTTCATTAAATTCTAAAATGTCTTTAATTTTTTCTTTATTTCTTCCTTCACCAAGTTATCATTGAGTACAGCATTGTTCAGCTTCGATGTGTATGTAGGCTTTCTGTTGTTTTTGTTGTTGTTGAAGGCCAGCTTTAGTCTGTGGTGATCTGATAGGATGCCTGAGATTATTTCAATCTTCTTGTATCTGTTGAGGCCTGTTTTGTGAGTGATTATATGGTCAGGTTTTGAGAAGGTATCATGAAGTGCTAAGAAGAAGGTATATTCTTCTGTTTTAGGAAGAAATGTTCTATAGATATCTGTTAAATCCATTTGGTTCATAACTTCTGTTAGTTTCACTGTGTCTCTAGTTATGCTCTACTATGTTCATAGATGCCTTATTTATAATAGCCAGAAACTGAAAAAAAACTAAATTTCCCTCAACAGAGGAATGGATACAGAAAATGTGGTGCATTTACTCAATGGAGTACTACTCAGCTATTAAAAACAATGACTTCATGAAATTCTTAGGCAAACATATGGAACTATAAAATAGCATCCTGAGTGAGGTAACCCAATCACAAAAGAACACACATAGTATGCACTCGCTGATAAGTGGATATTAGCCCAAAAGCTTAGAATACCCAAGATACAATTTACAGACCTCATGAAACTCAGGAAGGAAGATCAAAGTGTGGATGCTTCAGTCCTTCTTAGAAGGGCAAACAAAATACTCACAGGAGGAAATACAGAAACAAAGTGTAGAGTACCAACTGAAGGAAAGGCCATCCAGAGACTGCCATACCTGGGGATCCATCCCATATATAAATACCAAACCCAGACACTTATTGTGGAGGCCAAGAAGTGCATGCTGATATAGCTGATAGGACAGGAGCCTGATATAGCTGTCTCCTGAGAGGCTCTGCTAGAGCATGACAAATACAGAGGCAGATGCTCACAGCCAACCATTAGACTGATAACAGGGTCCCCCATGGAGGAATTAGAGAAAGAACTGAAGGAACTGAAGGTGTTTAACACCATAGAATGAACAACCACATCAACCAACACCCCAGAGCTCCCAGGGACCACTAACCAATGGGTTCCAGCCACATATGTAGCCGAGGATGGCCTTGTTGGGCATCAATGGAAGGAGATGCTCTTGGTTCTGTGAAGGCTAGATGCTCCAGTGTAAGGAAACAGCTGGGTTGGGAGGTGGAAGGAGTTGCTGGGTGGGTGACTGGGAAGCACCATCATAGAAGTAAGGGGAGGGGATGAGACAGGGGGTTTCCAGAGGGAAAATCAGGAAAGGGGATAATATTTAAAATGTAAATAAAGAAAATATCCAATAACAAAAAATTTAAAAAAATATTTTATGGAAACTCAAGAATATATAGAAAATATAGATAAGTAATTCAATGAATTTGGAAAATAACTAATGAGGAATCAGGGCCAAATCATCAATTTCTAGAAAGGGAGAGTCCACATCACCACAGATGCTCATCTGAGTACTTACCCAGATCTTCAAAAATACCAACAGTTATGACAGACACCTAAAACCTCCAGCTGCTGACCATTATATGACCTACAGGTAGGATGAACAAGAAAAAACTAGTTTGTCTGAACAGGAATTCTAGTTGCACAAATCGTTACTAGTATAAACTTCACAATTATATGAGTTCACCATTGAAATACACTCAAATTAATACTCTGCAACGCACAACAAGATGTCACTACTGACATTGTTCCACAGTATGGTTCTCACTCTGAGATCAGCTATTGCTCAACATGGTCTTCCACTTTTCTAAATAAAACCTTTTTTGCTGACAAAATACAGGAAAGGGAGAGAGAAAGAAAAGAAAGAAAAAAGAAAGAAAAGAAAAGAAAGAAAGAAAGAAAGAAAGAAAGAAAGAAAGGAAGGAAGGAAGGAAGGAAGGAAGGAAGGAAGGGGAGGGAAGGAGGGAGAAAGGGGGAGGGAGGAGGAGGGAGGGGAGGGAGGAGGAGGAGGGAGGAGGAGGAATAGAAAAGTAACTGATGATATAAGTGAGAAATCCATGAAAGGAAAGGACTAGGGAGATCAGTGCTGCTGATGGTTCAGCAAGAAGACCTGAATATGAGAATATACAAGTGAGCTTTTAACTCTAGAACCAGGATTTGCAATGCCCTCTCTGGCCCTCTGAGGGCGAGGCATGCAAATGGTACCTAGAAATACATGCAGATAAAATACCCATATATCAAAAAAATCATAAAATAGTCATTAAAGAATTTAAATTAGAAGAAATAAAGATTATTAAAAAGAGCCAAAAATTGAAACATTAGAAATGAGCTATTGACTAAGTCAAGCAAAGATCAGGGTTGGAAAAGATACTAAACTTGAAGAAGATATTTTGAAATTATTCAAGGAAATGAAAATACATGAAGAATATAGTCTATGAAATTTATAAGATCATTGTAATCAGACAAATATTATGAAATGATAATTAAAACATTCCCACATACTAAGGAAAATATATATACCTAGATTCATATAGCTCCAAAGATTGCAAGAAGATCTGAAGAGAAAAATGAAATTTAAGGTATATTAGAGATAAATGTGCAGAAGTCCCAAAGAGTGAAACCTAAAGAGAAGAAGGGAAGAATGCTAAATATACCCTCATTACGTAACTACACATTTCTTAGCTAAAATCATGAAGTCCAGGACAGAATGGAAAAATGCCAACCAATGATATCCTAATAGCACACATCTCCCTAGAATTTAGATATTATTGAAATCTTTGAAGAAAAACTAAAACTTAGCTTATTACCACTACACTAGACAAAATATTTAATAGAGTCTGACATTCAGAAGCAATAGGAAGAGGACTACCATGAGAATACTTGAAAGTTGAAACTAGTTGGTCAGCTACATTAAATACTTGGAAACCAAAATGCCAGCATCAACGAATTAAATATAACAGTTTAAATTTCTCCAAATGAAATATGACCAGGTAAACAAATTAGACAAATAAATAAATAATCAAAATCCAATGGTATGCTGCCTACAAGAAATTCATTTCCTCAAAACATATACACATAAAAAAGGTGAAGTGGTGAAAAAGTATATTGTACAAAAGTATAAGCATAGTATCAATACTTACATTAGACAAAATAGACTTTATGCCAAAATTGTAAAACAAAATTCAGGGATGACCACCATGTATAACTAAGCTATCAGTTTGATAAAAAAAAAAAAAGAAAATTTTAAAAAATGTGTGCACACAGACAAAATATCTAACAATATAAAACAAGCATCCAAAAAGACAGAGGCCATTAAAATAATATTTGAATATTTCAGCATCTCTCTTATGAAAGATCAAGAAGTCAATAAACCACATGAGCCTAATAAAAATTTATAAAATATGGCATCTAATATGCTGCATATGCAATACACAAAACAAGTTTTGATATATTCAAAAATACGAGAATCACAGCCTGTGTCTTCTTTGATTATGAAGAATAAGACTAAAAGTCATTTGGATCTTATTTATTATACAAATGTACAACAACCTTTCCATCTGTGAGCCAATTCTAGAAAATGAAACTGGGGTGGAGTATTCTATATTCACACAATAGCACCATCTTTCAAAAGAAGATGTAATGACCAAGTATGGAGGAAACAACTTCAACTTCACCAACCTTAGGAAAATGCAAAATAAAATTATAGTATGTTAATGTAGCATATAAAATTTTGATGAGGGTTTAAAAAGAGTGAAATTTTTATATACTATGAAATAATCTACTAAAAAAATTTTATCAGGATTCCTCTAAAAGAACAAAACAGAAGTATCAAGTGGTTAAATTATCTTACTATTGTGTACAAGTTCAAAGACAATGAAATCTACTTATTTAAGAGAGAATTTGTATGCACATGGTTATTGAAACAGTATTTACAATGGTCATTAGATGTAATTGATTTACTGTCAACAGAGAAATATTTAAATTTGTGTGTGTGTGTCCGTGTGTGTGTGTGTGTGTGTGTGTGTGTGTGTGTGTGTGTGTGTGTAAGTATGGTGTGTCAGAGATCAATTAGATAAGCAGCCAATTCTGAGACCAAGGAGTATCTGGCAGTATCTTGAGTATAGATACTAAAGTGAACGAGAATAATCAGAAGGTAGAGAGAATATTTGATCCAAGAGCTAAGTTCTTTGATAAAGGAAGTAAACAAAAGCAATGAGTTGAGTGGATGAAAGCAGTGAGTAGAGAAAGAGGACAATATAGCTGATTGCCAAGTAACTCAGAGAATTAATGTGGAGGGGCTGGGGGAGGGGTCCTGGTGGCAATAAAAAAACAAGAAGAATAGCTTCACTTCCCATCCCACATATAACATTAGTGTTCCATCCGTGGCACTGCCTATGTTGATAATAAATTCCTTTATAGTTATCAACATCATCCCAGTCCTTCGAATACTCATATTTTAAGTATCTTAGTTTACTCATTCACCAACTGAGAGTCATTTCTATTTTGAGTGATTATAAAAAGGCCTCTGCAATTCTTGGGCTGACTTAACTTTTATTTCTCTTAAATAAATGCCAGTTATTTGTCTTCATATTCCATATTCTGTGTCATACCCTATGTCATGCACGTGTGTAAAAAATACCAAGCTGTCTTCTTGCAAGGCTGTTACTATTCTGGTCCTGTCAGCAGAACGTGAGAGCGTCACTTGACTTTTGAAACTTTAGGCCTGGAGTAGGCTGACATTATAATTTTCTTTTCAATTTCTAATTTAGTGTCCTATCATGTGAACTTCCTTGGATTTAAATTCCACGAGGACAGGCTTAACATGTTCTGACAGTGAATGAAACTTCCCCATGTGGTGCCTACTGCTAATATTGGCCTTCAGTAAATACTTATTGAACTCAAGAATGGCAGGGTCTAATCTCCATTTCAGTTCTTCTTAGATTAAGTGCCAACAAAATCAAGGAAAACAAAATAACTAGGAAATAAGGGAAATGTCTAAACTACAAAGGTCCCTTATTACAGGGTGGATATGTACAGGAACAGAACCTTCAACCAGGATGATGCGTGGTCAGCGTAACCTCGTAAGAATGAACCAGTCAGCACTAGAGACTAGAAGAATCACTCAGCAGTGCTAATCAGCCCCAACAATGTGGCACATAGAGCAACCAACCTTGCTTTAGCAGCATACAGCTCTCCCCAAAACCACTCAAATTCAGTCTTCCTCATCCAACTCCCTTTTCTCCTGTCTTCACTTCCTTCTCCACCTTCTTTGTTCTAATCATCCACACAAATATTTATATAACAATTTTGGAGTACTAACATGGTCTCATAAGTTCTTTGCATAAAGATACATCTTGTAGCCTTCACAATACTAAAAGCAAGTAGCAGCAGCAGTAGTAATAGTAGTAGTGGTGGTAGTGATGGTGGTGGTGGTGGTGGTGGTGGGGGTGGGGGTGGTGCTATTATTGGTCTCACTGTACAAATAAGTAATTAAAGCTAATAGTAAGGCCTTGCAGAAGGCCAGCTCCAGCCTTTGCTGCTGCGCACTGAAGCCTGATCTAACCAACCTCAACATGAACTATTCATTTTATAAAGCCCCTGCTCAGTGAGAATTCTTTACTGGTCTCTTGTGATGACTGTCATCTAAATTCACTTCCAGTTGGCCTGAATCTTTGGATATGAGTGCCCAAGAGCAGCCTACTGGGGAGAACAATTAAATTATAATATTATATGATTCTGGGGGAAATTAGTAAGACTCAGATGTTATAAATTCTCCTTGATGTGGTGACTGACACACTTGGTTCTTTAAACTTAAGATTTGGATGCAGCTTTGAGTGCAAGATTGACAAACAAAGGCTATCACTTAGTTACTAATAAAGTTAAGATAGTAAAAAAAAAATCTAAGAATAAGTTTCAAATGCAAAAGAGGAAAAGGAAGCACAATCTGTGTGCGGCTGCTACAATAAAAATGGAGGAGGAGGAAGAAAGATGCACAAAAGAAAGTCTACTGTCATCAAAGACACAACATGTGATGTGTATTTAGTGAATAGATGAACATATAAAAGATAACCTTGAGCGGTTTTCAAGTTTAGCCCACCGGGAACTCTTGGCTTTTCTTGTGCTCAACATTTATTCTGTCAGAGTGACAGACAAAGGAGTCTCCCTGACATCAGTACCCTCTTTCCTATTAATCAATTGGGAAAGACTGATGAATGGTGACTCTCTCCCAGGGAGAAAGCTGAAGAAATAATTGCCAGGTAATACAGTCCTTGCATAGTCTTTGATTCCACTGAGTTCAACAAACTATTACTCAACAGGACCCTCTAGGCAGTTGTAATTTTGGTGAGAGTGAATGGAACTCAATGATTAAATATAACAAAGTGAATTCATTGAACTAAAACGCAAGGCTTAAGAATGGCTGGGACAGTCAAATCCTTCATCTACCTCATTTCAAGAGGCTTGGGGGTTAAACCCAGGAGGAAAAGAGATGAGCTCTATATCAGTATAGAGGCTGGGGTGGTGGGGAGTCATTGTTGAAGGAACTGGAGCCAGGGAGATAAAGCTTGGAATACTCTAGAGCCAACTCAGTACCAACCACACCTTCACCGCTTCCTAACTCCGTCTACACTTACACTCAGAAGTTGCTCAATTATTCCTTTTTCACAGGGCGTCTCTATTCCCTTCTTCAAAATTAGTAAGGACAAGTAGGTTAAATAGAATGACAATGACAGATACTAGAGTCAGAATTAAGGGTAGAATTTGGAGAGAAAAGTCAGTGTTCTATATGTTTATCATGGAGGTCAGCCTTTTAGCATTTATTTTGAGATATCAAAAGAGAAACTGGTGTGGATTCCGAATGTTTTGGCGTAGACAGAGATGATGCAGAGGGTGTGGGTAATAATTAATGTTAGTGTAGCTTTTGTCACTCTGGATAGAATTAGCTTCCCTGAATTCAAAACTCACTACACCTGAGTATACTCCAGGACCTGATATGCATCCTGGACCTCCTCAGGAATCCTTGGCTGCTCCTTTGGTCCCTCATGACTTCATTCATTCTGAGGCTGGCTCCTTGCTCCTTTCAGCCCTTATTTCTCTTAACCTGTTGAGACAGACTAGTCCTCAAGCTTTTCAACAACATAAACATTGTCCAGCCCTGGCTGCTGCTCAGGAACTATGGTTTTGTTGTTTTGTTTTATTTTGTTTGTTTGTTTGTTTGTTTGTTTGTTTATGACAGGGTCTTGTTGTGTATCTCTGCCTGCCAGGAAATTCACTATTGCAAACCAGGCTGGCCTCAAACTCACAGAGATCTGCTTATCTCTGCCTTACTTCTCCTGTGATTAAAGGCATGCGCCATTATGCCTGACTCTGAAGACACTCCCTGAAGATTTATTTCTTTGTTTATGCGTATAGGTGTTCTGTCTGCATGGACATCTGCAGAGCGAAAGGGGGGTGCATTAGATCCCAGTATAGGTAGTTGTGACCCACAATGTAACCACGTAAGTGGTGGGAATTGAACCTAGCACTCTGGACCAGTAGTCAATGCTCTTAACCATGGAGCCCTCTTCCCAGCCCCATGCTGCCCCAAAAGGATCTTGTTAAGGTCATATAATCTCTGAGATCTAGGTCATCCATAACCTCCAGTATCAAAGTGCCATGCAGTAATATATTGACTATCATATTAACTAATTATAGAATCTCCCTCAGCTATGATCATCACATAACAGACTACTATGAAAACACAGGCTGAGCCTCTGTTGACCAAACCTGGGTGGTGTTAATCTGTTTTTTCTTTTCTATGGCTTAACATTATTTCAAATTTTACTTTTCTGCCTCTCTTCTCTATGTCCTAATTTCTCCTGTTAACTTTTAAATGCTTTCTCCAAATATAATGACCCTGCTTAACTCTTTTGTACCCAAACACAACTGTAGGTTGCTATTCACACACATGGGTTAAGAACTGCACACAGGTAAAAAGTTTATTGAGAGCACTTGTCATAGTAACACTGCTGAGGAGGTGACAAAAATGGAACTGGCTTGGCAGAGCAAGAAGATGGATTGCAATGCTCTTAGAAGAGAGGCCCCAGGCAATGGTATTGTAGATCTTGAAGGTGGCTTAGAGTTATTCCAAATAGGTAAAGGGTGAAACCTTTCAGACCCCACATCCACTGGGCATTGGACACAAACTATTGGTTAGAGACCCAAGAAAGCATGCGGTTCTTCTCAGTGGTTAGCCATCGCAGAGAAGAGCACCCAGTGTCCCAGGGGTTAAGAGAATGACTACTCACTCTTGAAGAGGGTTTGTTGGTCCCAGTTTGCTTCTCCGTTGCTGTGCTAAAGCACTAACCAGAACTAAATTGAGGGAAGAAAGGGTCTATGTGGCTCAAAGTTGCAGTCTGTCACCGAATGAAGCCAAGGCAGTAACTCAAAGCAGAAACCATGAAGGAATGGCACTTATGGACCAAGCTCAGCTACCCGGTCATCAGATTGAGCACAGTGTGCTGGGCCATCCTATATCAATTAGCAATTTAAAAAATACTTTCCAGAGATGCCGACAGACCATTCTGATAATGGTATTTCCACAAATGAGATTTCCTCTTCCCGGGAATGTCCAAGACTTGGTGAAGTTGACAACTATCTACGGTAGAGTCTAAGTTCATCACGACTCCCTTCCACACCATCTACCGTTTCTCTAGCGTATCTAGAATAGCTTCCGCCTCACTTCAAATGAATTCAAATCAACTTCGTATGGAGAGCAAAGTGTACCTTGACTCTTCTTCCTAAAATAATACCTACCTAGGTATGTCTTTGCATTTGCATGAACATATATGAGTATTTGTGAATATGCATGTATATTAGCTATCAGAATCATGCAGGAACGAACCCTATGATACTGAATAAACCATATGGATTTAGAAATCAATGAGCTATTAAAGTATTATGGCTATTTCATTCTAAGCTATTCCAGTCCAGGGGGAAAACTCTGGTGCTCTTAAGACAATAACAGATCCATCAAATCCATTACATACAATTTTGCTACATAGTTAATATACTTCAATAAAAAACTTCAGAGGTTCCCCAAAGACTATGTATTGAACAATTTTGATGCCTGTGAATTAAATTTTCTAACTAAGTTTTTCAATATTGAAAAGTTTTATATTCTTTATGAAATACCTACTTTCCAACTTTTTGAGTAAAAAAAGAAAAGAAAGTCATTCTCAAATAATCACAGTGTTTACCTTGAAGAGAAAAAAAAGTTAGGAACGCTTAGTTGGGAATAAGTTCTTTGTGATATCTGACAAATCAAAGACCCATTTTAACCTATTTATTTTATCTATAAAATGGTAATATTAATGATCTTAGAAATTTGTTTTTAAAACATAACCAAAATGTTAGGTAGAATTAAGGACACAACCAAATATTAATTACTGCTCCTATGTTAAGTCCACTGTGTACATGTTATTCTGAGCTGTATTAGAACTCAAAGACATATGTAACATTATTGTCCCTACTTGGACAAACAAGCAAAACAAAACTTGCAAAGACGAAGTGCAACCATCAAGGCCAAGGCCACACAGTCAGAAACCACCCGGTCTCTCCAACTCCAAATACCATGAGGTAATTCTCCTCTGCCTTCCCATAGTAAAATATACTTGAAAGTGTTGTAAAGCTGTGAGCCCCGTTTTAAATGTCACTTTGATTTCTCCTTCATCCTTGCTGACCTTCTCTTTTCTTGGGCCTGTCTCCCTGTTGAATGTAGGGTTAGAGTAGATTACATCTGTTCTACCAACTTATTGGAAAAATTCCCCCCTGAAGCCTGGTCCTGGTGGGAGGCCTGGGTGGAAATGGTCTTCTCTGATACTGAAAGACAGACGTATCTAATTTTCAGTTGTGGGCACTGCTTCATGGGACACAGTCATTCTCAAAGTCTAATGAGTCAACTCCAGTTTAACGGTATTTAGACTGAGGCATGTCACTGGGTCGGAGTGCTACTTCTTCCTGATTTATTGTAGGTTAGTGAATATCCAATGATAGGATCTTAGTCCTTTCTGTAAATTCAGACAGTCTCCACTCTATAAATACACTTTGTTATTCTAGTGACGTAAGTTCAGCCTAGTTCCTTTTTTAATTACTCTATTTCACTGTGCCAAAAAAAAAAACTATTTCAAAATATATCAGAACTCAGTCCAAAAAAATAATCTATTCACCTGTAAAAATAGGGTTGAAGGGATTTTGAAGAAATTCAATTGCATTTTTTACACACACACACACACACACACACACACACACACAATTTAATTGCTCTCTTTATTTTTCCAAGGTCTCTGGGAACTCAAAAAAGGGGCTAAACAGATTCTGGACTTTATAAAAGAAATTAACTTCCCAGATTAATATATTGTTTGCCAAGTTTCAGTTTAGAGTGAATTTTTACAACCACGTTATAAAACTCCTGAAAATCCCATGGGGACTTTGAACAGAAAAGCTCAGTGAACCCAAGTACATCTGATGATAACCTTGGAGCCAAAACCCATGGAAGAACCACTGTCCCAAATAGAAAAGGGGACAGAGTCAGTTCATATGCTAAAAGAAATGATAGATATTTTATGATGTTCATATATTTTGCAAAGCATGCCATAGGGTATTCCGTAAAATTTTATTTGGATCTGTTGGGGGATGAATGACTCATTGGCTGCTAATGGGATACAGAGCTCTTTACTTCAAGGCCACCAGTACAAATCTTCCCTGGGAAGAGGGTAATATAAAACTGTAACAATTGATCAACCCTTGTTTAATCCCACTCTCCACCTACTCTGGTAACGCCTTCTTCTCGGCGCTTTCTGCAGGCTTCTAATCTTGGAGCTATGAAATCCCATTTATACTTGAAAGTTATATACATTTTTAATCAAGTAAAAAAGAATGTCACTCATTTATTTTTATCTCAGATCAGTCACTAAATAATTTGTGCAAACTTTAGCAGGGCCATCAAGAATTCAATGTCAAATATCACAATTCATTAGCCGGCATTTCATAGGCCCCTTGGTGCTAAAAAGTCAGCATCAAATACAAGGACATGGTCCATCTAATGAACAGTGGTGTAAAGAACTAAGGAACAAACTGAATAATAAAAGGCAGAGAGAGAAAGGAAATACATTTATTAAGCACAAAGTGTGCACTGAGCAGTGGCTACGATCTTTACCTATGTAACTGAATTCTCACAACAGCTATGTCAAGTACTATTTTGTTTACACGTTGCTAGGTGAGGAAACTGATCTTCTGCTCCATAGAACTGGAAAGAGACAAGGATGAGGATCCAGCACAGACCTGTGTTATTCTAGAATGTTTCTTGGTTTCTGCCCTCAGTCTTTTAGAGTGGGACATAGAAGTTATTGCAGTGTTCCCTAGCCGACTTGTGTTGTCAAATGGTTAATGAACAATCACCATCTAGCTTTCCAGGTTCAGGGGTTAAGTCTTTAGGAAGCATTGCCTCCCAGTTTAATATGTGTTGTCAACCTGACTCTGTACCTTCCACAGAAGTGCATCTCAGCCATGATTAAAATAGACCTCTCATCCTGTTAATAGACATACCTTACTTGCAGGCCAATCTAAATATGCAATAAGTTGAGGTGATTTTAATACACACTTCCTCTAGCTCACATTACTTATGGAAAAGACTCTAAAGGGGTGGGGGCAGAGATGGTTCAGAAAGTAAGAAGAACACATACTCCTCCAGCAAAAGACTCAAGTTCAGTTCCCAGCACCCACTTTGGGTAATTCACAACACCTGCAACTCCAACTGCAGGGGATCTAGTGCCTTTTTCTGACTTCAGAGGGCGCCTCCACTCATGTGCACGTATACACAAGCACACACGTGCACACAATTAAAAAGTAAAAAAATATTTTTTTCTTTTTTGCTCCCCCTCCCCAACTGATCCTTCCAGTCCACCTGCATTATCCAATCTATTTTCTTTCCCAGTGAGATTCAAGCTTCCCCACTTAAACCCTCCTTGCTAGTTAGCCTCTCTGGGTCTGTGGCTTGTAGCTTGGTTATTCCATACCTCACAGCTCATAGCCACTTAAAAGTGAGTTCATACCATGTTTGTCTTTCTGGGTCTTGGTTACCTCAATCAGGAGGATTTTGTCTAGTTCTATCCTTTAGCCTGCAGATTTCATGATTTTTTTTTAAACAATACTCCATTGTGTAAATGTACCACATTTTCTTCATCCCTCCTTTGAGTGGGGGACATCTAGGTTGGTACAAGTTTCTGGCTATTATGAATTAAGCCGCTATGAACATAGCTGAGTAAGTGTCCTCGTGGTAGGGTGGGACATCCTTTGGGTATATGGCCAGGAGTGGTGTACCTGGGAACCACTGTAAGGAAATATTTTTAAGAGAATGATCCTGAAATGAAACAAATAATAAAAATTAAAATGAAGCAAATAATAAAAATGATTAGAAAACACTCATAGACAGAGAAAATGTTTCACTTATTAACAAAAAGTCAAACACCACACAGAGACTCAGATGTATCATGGAGGTGATGATCTCATAACTAATAGATTAGGTTTAACTGAAATGCATTATTTACAGAAAGTATAACTTAAATGACTACCAATTTATACCACTGATATGGATATATTTTATTTTTCTAGTTTTAAAACAATGACTTATAAAGAGATTGATTTAACTTTAAGTAATATAGTTTAAGTTTAAAAAGTCTCCCTCAAATTAAATTTTTCAGGGTTTCTATTCCTACACAAAACATCATGATCAAGAAGCAAGTTGGGGAGGAAAGAGTTTATTCAGCTTACACTTCCATATTGCTGTTCATCCCCAAAGGAAGCCAGGACTGGAACTCAAGTAGGTCAGCAAGCAGGAGCTGATGCAGAGGCCATGGAGGGATGTTACTTACTGGCTTGCTTCCCCTGGCTTGCTCAGCTTGCTTTCTTATGGAACCCAAGACCACCAGCCCAGGGACAGCACCACCCACAATGGATCCTCCCACCTTGATCACTAATTGAGAAAATGCCTTACAGCTGGGTCTCATGGAGGCATTTCCTCAAGAGAAGCTCCTTTCTCTTGTGGTAATTCTAGCTTGCATCAAGTTGACACACGAAACCAGCCAGCACAGTATCCATACATCTCGTAGTGTCTGTACTTTTATTTTCCTTTTAGTTTGTGGTCTAAGGCACTAAAGTATGTAGTGCCTCCAGCAGAAGTTATGGCCCAGATTAAAGGTGTGTACAACCACACCTTGACCCAAACTTATCTTTATTAGGAATTTGCTCTGTCCCAGGGTGGCCTTCAACCCAGAGATCTGCTTGCCTCAGACTCCTGGATTAAAGGCAGGTACCACCTTGCCTGGGCCAAAGCTTTTCATGGCCACAATGCCTCATGATCTGGATCAAAACTGTGTCTCATCCCAAGTCAAGATCAGAAGCCTGTGCCTTCCAGCCTCAAGATCTGGATCACAGCTGTTCCCTCCAGTTCATTCCAGATGTAGTCGAATGAATTGACAACCAAGAAGAGCTTTCATACAATTTATTTCCAAGATTCAAACCCAGTCTCATAAGAATGGGACTAATTCATTTAAGTCTTTAAGACATAAGCATATAGGAATTACACCTCCCAATATTGTTGTCTTGGAGGTTAATTTTCAACCAGTGAACTTAGAGAACATTGAATTCACTGTAAGGTCTCCCAAGGCCAGAATCGGGTTATCAGTACGAATAGGGAAGGTGCTAAAGAAGGATCCACTCTGAAGTACTTTCAAACTGTTAGCATAGCAAAGCTTCTTGGAGTTGTAGGATCGTGGTTTCTTCCCACATAAGTTCTCAGCCAGTTAATGCTATCAGCAACCGGTGGCTACTTTCTGATCCTTGTGTCTCCGAAACCATCTATTACTCACTGGTTCCTAAGACTAACATTCTATCTTCCCTCTTTAGGAGAACAGTCCCTTACAGGGCTCATGTGACCAGTTATCCCACCTAAATAATGTTGCTTTTGATCATTTCCAGGTCAACTGACCAGTAACCTCAGTTGCCCTTGCAGCATCATTTTTATCATATAAATTTTAATCATGATTACAAGTGACGATGAAACGTTAAGAGGAAAAGGTAAACCACCTACCCTCAATATGGAAGTCGGAACAGCCCCAGAGGCTGAGATGTCAGAGGGAACAAGAGCCTTGTCCTAGTGCAGATCACAAATGACCAAGGAGACATCAGTCCTATGCAGACCAGACAGAGAGCTTGCGTGACACTTGCCTACGTCGCTTTTTGACACCGCAGGTGGCTCTAAACGAACGTTTCACGTGTCCACTTGCAAGTGATGGATTTCACCAGGCTGCAGTACCAAGGCAAAATGAATGTGCTTTAAAATTTGGAAAGATACACTGTTAGAAACACAAAATTGAGAAACTGTATTAGGAAAAAAATAAATGTTAAGATACTATAAAAATAATAAAATTTTTGTTGCCATATCATAACTGTGATTTTGAGGGTCATGAATTATAATGTAAACACCCGTGTTCTCCAATTATGTTAGGTGACTGCTGTAAAGGGGTCTTTTGATTCCCAGAGGACTTGTGACCCACAGGTTGAGAACCACTGCTCTAAAGTGTAGTACATTAACTTCTTCATAAAGTACAACCGTTCTCTTAGTTAAAAATCTTTTTTCACTAGAGAAACACTAGTTTTCTGAGCCTATGTTTCATTTCTGTCATGTGTATATCGAGATTCATTCACTAAACCACCATCCCTAAGAGAAAAATATGCACATATAGCCCCCTGCCTGTTTTGAGTCTTAACATACTTCAACTTGAGGCAGATTGTCAAAGTGGACTGAGGAACTAACTAAAAGACTGGAAATTTTCCAAATTAACTTTCAAATGAAATAAACTTTCATGTTGAGCAATTTGTGGCTTTACACATACATACATACATACATACATACATACATACATACATACATACATACACACATACAAATATATATATAATTAAAATTCACTATTTAATAAATAAGTTAGAGATTTGCCTAAGTTTCAAATCAGATGACTCAATGAAGGCACGAGCTACACACATGATGTGGAATAGCCAATTATCTGACCAGGAACAGCCCAAGTAGTTGTCTACCCATAAAAGTTCCATGTTAGTCCAATCCTTCAGTAGTACTAACCATCCACTTTAAATAGACCATATACCCAAACACATACATGTTTGGTAGTATTTTGCTAAAAATTAAGCCCATCCAACTTTTTAAAATGAGAATACTCAGAATAATATCACAAAAAGTGTATAAGCTTGTTTATCAAACATAAAATTTTGACATTACCCTAATCAACTCTCATACCTATTGTCTAAAGATGATTATTCACAACTTTTTCTTTTATTCTAAGAGCACAGACATCCTCTCCCCCTTTTTATGCTTAACCTGCTTGACCCTGTTTCATAAACAACCAAAAAAAAAAAAGAAAGAAAAGAAAAACCAAGCCAATTCCATAAAAACAAACCCACCATCTACAAAACTTAGTCATAGAAACACGAATGGCCTTATACCTAGTAAAGATAAACAATCAGTAACTAACATTATTCTAAAACAAAACAACCAGGAGACCCAGATGCTATCACTGAGAAATTCTACCAAAATCCAGAGTAAAAATAACTTCAATTCCATGCAAACTCTTGCCAAGATGAAAACAGACGCTAAAATGCTTAATGTATTCTCTGAGACTAGTGTTACTGCAATATCAAAAATAAATAAATATATTAGCTATAATCCAAACATTGTATAAAGATAGGTGTGAAACCATAAAGAATTAAATTGAACAATAGTAAAATAATTTATGTTTCACTATCAAGTAGGATGTAATATAGATATAGATATAGATATAGATATGTATGCTTCTATATATACGTATATATATGTATCTATGTGTGTGTGTAATATATACACACACATAGGTGGCCCATTCAGCATTTGAGAATCAGCTCCATAACCCATAAGATTAACTAGCTACAAAGGAAATGCCACATAGTCGGCTCTACAAATGCAGAAAGGATTTGCAAATGCCTAAGTCTCTCATAATCATATTAATAAACTAGGATAGAGAAGACCATCCTTTCTGTATTCTATTTTAAAGCTTATTCTTTTCTCATACATTACATCCTGAATACAGTTTCTCCTACCTCCACTCTTCCCATATCCCCCACCTCCACTCTCTCCCAGATCCACTCTTCCTCCATTTCCCTTCAGAAAAGAGTAAGCCAAGGAGGTTTTTCTTAATGTAGTAAAGAATATACATGAAAAGCTCCACCTAAAAGAAACCCAGTGATGACAAATTTGAAGCCCTCACACTAAGGGAATAAAGGAAAGATGGATTTTTCCTATGTGTGCTTTTATATATCATATTAGAAAGCTTAGCTAATGCAATAAGATAGGAAAAGCAATAAAAGTTATACAGACTAGAAGAGAAGTAGATAAAAGTACTTTTTATTCCAGATGACATAACCATGTCTGTGAAAATTCTAAGTCATTTCAAAATGTGAGACTAAGAAATATTATTATTTATTAGCAAGGTTACAAGATATAAGGTTAGCATGAATAAAAGACTCAATGCATATGAATAAAGGAAACTATAATCTGAAATTTAAAAAGCAATGTTATCTTTATCACTTGACACTTAGGTATATCACTAACAGAAAGATATATTCTCTGTCAAGGAAGAAGGTAATACAATAGTGTCAAGAATTTAGATTTTCCCAAATTTAGAAAATGTTATTAGGTGTCTATAATCCAGTGGCATCACAAACAGTTTCATGACATCTTAGGGGAACGTAACATACATAACCCCACCCTAGTTACTGGATCTCTTTCTTTACTGCATTTTTAATTTTCGTCATTGATTTTCTTTCCCTTTGTTGTTTGACTCTGTTGTGAATCAACAAGCGGAAAATTTCTTCTTCACGTTCAAGTGTCAGCAGGATTCAGTCTTCTGGTCCAGTCGCTTTCTCTCTATCACATGTCTGTTATGTCCTCTCAAGTAATTGTGTGCCATTCACCATCACCTAAAAGGTGCTGTGTTTAGAAATGAGGCCCAAACTGCATACTGAGCACTCAGCTTGCAAATGTATTCATTTGTGGGTCATCATAGCCTTGCCGCCTAAATAATCATTGCTTTCTCAAACAAAACACGATTCACTTACCCAAGTGTACATATGAGCATGTGTGCATGTGTGTAGATATGTATGTTGTCCTCGTTAGGGTTTTACTGCTGTGAAGAGACACCATGACCTCACCAGCTCTCATAAAGAAAAGCATTTTATTGGTTCTAGTTCAGAGGTTCAGTCCATTGTCAACATGGTGGGAAACATTGTGCACAGAGTCAGACATAGTGTTGGCGAGGAATCTGGGAGTTGGACATCTGGATCAGCAGGCAGCAGGGGGAGAGAGAAATTGGACCTGGCTTGAGCATTTGAAAACCTTGAAGCCCACCCCTCCCAGTGACATACTTCCTCCGACAAGGCCACACCTACTCCAACGAGACCACACCTACCACCTAATAGTGTCACTCCCTCATGACTGAGCATTCAAATTTATAAGTCTGTAGGGGCCATTCTTATTTGAACTACTATGTATGTATGTATGTATGTATGTATGTATGTATGTATGTATACACATATATACATATAAACACACACACATATGTACAGATAGACACACTCTTCTCCACACTCTTCTTCACGCCCTTCCTCATCTCAGTTATTAGCAGATTTAAGTAACTTTCAAAAGAAAACCAAGCAAAAAAATAAATTCAAGGAAGTTTTTGAAAAATAGAAGAGAAAAAAAAAAGAGAAACAAACTAGATATAGGTTAGCTTCTTCGAGGAGGTACAAGATCACTTGTTATTGAGCTAAAACAAAGTGAGTGAACCACTAAATAACCAATATTTTTCCAGACTCACATTTAATGAGTAAATGAACTAAGACCATTGAAAATCAAAACATACCTCAATAGACAACTTTAACCTCTTGTAGACATCATGATTGCAACCACCTTAATTCAAACCTTCTTACTTCCTCTCCCTGTCGACTATAATACCAATCTAACTAGTCATGAACATTAATACTTGTAACCCTTTCTGCACATAGAAGACTGCATCAAAATTTTGTGTCAGAGCATCTTATATTTCTATTCAGCATTCTCCAATGATTTTCTCAATGACAAGATAACCAACATTTTTACACCGCCAATGAAAGAGCTAACATGTCTTACTACTAAGTACCACTTTAATGCTGTCTTCTCTCCTAGATCCTCACTCTATAACTTTCCTGTCCTTCCACATGACAATGTGCTGTCTAATGCTGTATTCTCTGCCTTTCTACTTTCTGGGTTTCTGCATTTGCTATTTCATCTACCCGGAGCACCTTTTCTAGAACATTCATTTTGCATTGTTTGCTGCTGAACTTCATTTACGTCTCTGCCCAAATGTGACCTCATCGTTCATATCTTTAGTAAGTATTCTAACTGTAACAGGATGTCTGGTATACTCCACATTCTCTCATGGTTTTACAAGAGCATCCATTGCCAATTGCCATCCCAATATGCATTATGGAACGTCTTTAATATGATATTTCGGTTGTACCACAGACATCATAGAATTTGTCCAACTACCTTTACCTGTTTAGCAATGGCCACACAAGGCAGACATCAGCTGGTCAGTAGTTTCCATTAAACCCAAAATGTGGGCTAGTTAAGAAAAACATAGGGGGGTTGGGGATTTGGCTCAGTGGTAGAGCGCTTGCCTAGCAAGCACAAGGCCCTGGGTTCGGTCCCCAGCTCCGAAAAGAAAAAGAAAAAAAAAAAAGAAAAAAAACATAGGGATATATAGTCCATTTCTCATAGATTTGGTTCTGTAGCAATAATGGGTTATGCTAACAGATACCCAACAATGCACTGAGGAGTTAATCAGAGTGAGTCCCAGTGCCTCTCCAACAATAGACCCTACAATGTTGCTCCAAGTCTCAGTAGTGTCAGGTCCTTCCTTCTGTCATGTTTCATTACCTGTTTCCAATACTGCTCTTGCCTTTTCCACTAATTTTTAGGATTTAATATTTGCCTTTGGGATTTGTTCACGTGAAACAAAAGAGGTTGTAAGTTAACAGGCAAAGCTTCTGTGAGCCAATAAGTAAAAATACATTTTAGAGAATAGGAATTTCGATTCTCCCACCACCTCTCCATTCAGAATTTCACATATCTACATGGATGTTTCCATTGCCCAAATAGACACAATCTTAAAAATACCTTTCACGTTCTATTTTATCACCTGATTTATGGAAATGTATTATTATTATTGTTACTATTATTACTATCTACTACAGTGCATTACAAACAGCATTGGGAATCTGCTGAATCCAATCATAGCCTTGGCCTTGCCTGTTGTACTTTGTCTGTTGATGTCGTTGTTATTGGCTACTCTTCTAAATAGCTTGAGTGCATCATCTTTGACTCTTACAGATAATCCAGGTAGACTTTTAGAAGAAGAACGCACATGTGAGATTTACATTAAGAATTTTAACTTAGTGTATATTTTTACAGAAAGATTTGAGTATGTAGAGAACTGCTAATTAAGGTTTGGAAAACTGAATAAGTAATGGAACAGCCATTACAGGCAAGAGTTTACAGAACCACTGCTCCCAAGGTTGGGGAGACGAGGAAAGGTAAAACTTGACATTGCTCAGTTAGAAGCTTACAGTAGAAGGTAGGCAGAGCTGGGTCTCAGTCCCTCAAGTAGGGTTATTGTTACAAGATACAGAGGAGGTTTATTCTAAGCATATTAAAAAAAATCTACACCTGCTTTGTCAGCTACTGGAACAGTCATGTTTCTGAACTCATGTTGTCAATGACAGAAACCATCAGGAAGGAGCAAATTCCTGTCTTGTCCAACTGTCCCCTCTCCACTCAGGAATAATTCCAGTTATAATAGTGGTCCCCTGCTTGTTCTTTAACACCTTTGAGTGTCATCACCATTTGGTCCATCATTCGGTGTGTGAAGTCTGGAACAGAACAAGGATAAAATGACAGATAAGTTGATGTAAAGCTATTCACTTCAACTACCTATCCAATACATGTGTTTTTGGAAGGTAAAAAACTAAATAAATAAATAAATAAATAAATAAATAAATAAATAAAATGAGCCTACTGTGGGGCGGTAAAAGTTATAGGACAAGCCAGAGCTTCTCAGGTTTTCCTTTTGCATTGGTATTTATATACTGGTCAATTTAATAATTATATTCTCGGATCTTTATAGACATGGTAATATAAACAACCAATTTATTAATTTTTGTTTAATGTCATCTTTTAAGCAAAAAAAAAATGAACACTTTTAGGAACTAAAATTCAATGATCCATTGTTGCTGCACCGGATACTTTGCCTCTTCTCCTGCTAAGGCTTGAAATCCCACAGAGAAATGATGTTTTGCTGTTGTCACTGCTCCAATGGAAGACAGTTAGACATCCTGGCTTGCTTCTGAAACCAACATCCTAAAATCTCACTGGCTTTTATCCACCTCTACTTGTATAATTGTATAATTATACAATTGTATAATCCACTTTACAATTGTATAGTATTTGTGGCACAGAAATCAAATCAGAACAGGTCACCAGAGTATACTCCTTTTTAACATGGGCATTATTTCACACAGAAGGAGACATTGCAGGTAAAGAGACGGAATAAATGTACAGTGAGAGCTCAACAAACCTGAGCTCTGTCCCCAGAACCCACAGTGAAGGCAGACAATCAACTCCAATAGTGGTTTTCTAACCACATGGGCACCTTGCACACACACACACACACACACACACACACACAGAGAGAGAGAGAGAGAGAGAGAGAGAGAGAGAGAGAGAGAGTTTCAACAAAAGGTTTTCTCTTTCTCTCTTACAGGACCTGGGAATCTGAAGCCTTGTCCCTACTGCTGACTGTTTATTTCCTACGGGAATGCAGGGGAGGCAGAGACCTGGTGTTTAGCTGTGGAACCGCTGCTAATGCCATCAGTGTACAACGCTTAGTACCAACAACAGCTCTGGTCAAACTAAGGCATCCCACAACCAAGCCTGTACTTGTGAATATGGTAAACTGACCGACAGTGGAGTTAATGCTGCACAGGCGTGAGAGGGAAGTAAGAGAGGCGGAAGTAACCAGAATAAATTGTAATGTATATGTATGACATGGTCAAAAATAGCCTAAAACCGCTCACGATCACAATATCCCTCCCCTACAGAAAACCCCTACCTCAACCTCCTTTAAGGTATGAGAAATCAAGATTGTTTTCTGAGAACTCCCTTCGCTTTACATTGTCCTTGTTGGTAATTTCAAAATTCCATTTTCTCCAGAAACCAATTTGTTGTTAATACAGTTAAAGCTTATGCCGTGCTTGGTAATTTCTCCAGGAATTATATAGTTTCCTTCCTCGAGATAATTTTGCATCGCTCATAGATGCACACATGCACACAGACGCAAACAAACTTATCAGCCCATATCAGTAAATGGCCAAAGCCCCGAGGGAACTCCGGAAAATTATACTTGGCTGTAGTATAATGGTATCTGCAACGGATTGGCTACTTATCCATGTTTACAAACAGGACACAAAAGCTTAATTTTATCATAATTGAAGAGCAATTCTGGGAAATTCATGTAATTTAATGTTTTAACTGTCTTTTATTACCATATGTAAATGGACTGCAGAGGAGCAGTGTCTGTTGAGTGCAATCTAATGCCCCACAATTTCTCTGGAACACAATTTAAATTTCAAATCGTGTTTAATGCTTTTGTACACGTCACAAGTCTCTTGTATTAAAGTTTATCATATGGAATCGGTATATATATCAACCAGTATTTGGAGGAAAACAAAACCAGAAATGAAAACAAATGGGAGAGGGCCATTTGGAAACCTGTCCTAAAGCACCTGCTCACCCAGGATGCTTCATTCACTCCTCCCTTCTTCTGATGTAGCAGTCCCTGCCTCTGTCAGACACTAGAAAATCGGACGATAAACAGCTCTCTGCATTTGCACTGTTACCTGGGCGGAAACACTTCCTTTCCATTGTTAGGGTTGATGGGGGACGGTGATACATGATGAGACTTACTGTGCCTCTACGGATGGCCACTTCTTCTTGTCAAGGTGATCTGCTTACTGGCTTCTTTCTGAGCTGTCATGGGTGCTTTGTTAACATCCATGGCAATATGTCCTCCTTCTTATTATACTTATTATTGGTGTGTGTGTGTGTGTCTGTCTGTCTGTCTGTCTCTCTCTCTCTGTCTCTCTGTCTGTTTCTCTCTCTCTCTCTCTCTCACACACACACACACACACACACACACACACACACAACATATAAATAAATAAATTACTAATCTAGTAACTCAGAAGAGCTAGAGTCCTTGCTCTTCGGTAATTTGTGGTAATAAACAGTTGTTCAGTTGCCCCTAATCTGCCCTTCCGGCTCATTTATGTGATGCGAATCCACTGGGCAAACCCTAAGGCTTTTACTCACTTAGGGGATAGAACATTTGTAGTAATTAAAATTTCTTTCTTGACCAACTTAGAGACTCAGGAAATAAATAGGATTAGTAATACAATCAAATTAAATCTTGTAATACTTACAAACACAAGTAAACCCCCCAAAATGATCAGCGTTGATCCTGTGATGTTTCTAAAACTATATCTTTCTACTTTTCAAGTTTACTATTTCATATACATCCGAGTAGAAGGCACTGGAGCAGAGGGCACACAGCAGGGCCATTTCGGTGAGCTGGAGCCAAAAATGCCTTGATTTTGGTGGAGAATCTGAGGGGCTAAGGTAAGTGTATGGCTTACCAATGAATGATGAACTAGTAACTGTGACCTCAACATAAAACGGACAGAGGTTGCCCTGCCCAAGGGCAGCTGAGTAATCCCCCAGATAAACATTACTTGGAAGAATACTCTTCCACCACTTTGACAGCCAGAGACTACAGTCCAAATTCCAACAGCGCTACAACTTCATCTGTTCTCTAACTTGAAGGGGGTTGGGTGGCCAGCTTGGCCTACTGAGGAGATTGGTGACCTACTGAGGAGGTTAGGTGACAGCCTCTTGGACATAGTGCCCACATTACCAGGAGAATTTAGCTCCTCCTCCCAACTCAAGCAAGAACCACAGAGCAGTGCACAGGCTTTACAAAGCAGTGACAAAATGTGCAGTCAGACAGTTTGATCACAGATTTCATCTGCCAGTTCACCCTTCTTGCTGGCTTTAGACATCAGATTAAGATCTTCACTTCTCCCTCCTTCTTGTCCAGTTTTAAGAAAGGTCTAACCACTGCTGGCTCTCCATTATTTTGACTGACAGCTCAAATTGTGTGAACATCACAATCAATTCTAGGGGTTTTTTTTCCTTTGGATTAACTAACAACTGCCCTTTCAACTAGCCAATGACAGATACTCTACTAACTACAATGAAACCACCCAGTTGGAGTTAAGGGTAATGTGTATTATTCAGAGTCACGATATTTTCTGTTCAATCAGATAAATACGTAAAGTCATCTTGTAGATTGAGAGTCAACACATCAAATTTAGTGATTCCCCAACTTTCCTCCCCTTGAAATCTTTAAAAGACTATTGACGCTTGAATCCAGAGTCAAATATTCTGTTTAACTGCTATAGAATAAACTGTGAACACTGAGATTTGAGCAACATATCTCAAGTGATTTTAATGCACAGCCAAATTTGTGGACCACTATTATACTCATTAAACAATGTCTTATATTTTGTTTCCCAAGTTAAAAATTCAGCATTTCTATTTACTAAATTATAACTTTATTATTTTTCTTCAACTAATAACAGTTATCTCAAATTATTATTGGGAAAAGACTAACAGAAGAACATAGAAAAGTGTCCAGTGTATAGTAAGTGCTCAAAAAAATGTTAGGAAATGAGCCACTTACTGGCCTAATCTGACAAGACCTGTTTCTATTATTTTCTTGTGAAATTCTTAGATTAATTCATTCATTTGAAATATATTTTTTACTTTGTTTTCTCATTGCATAGGACTAAAACACCCCAACAAAAAGGCTCCTAAGGAAAAGGTTCCAGTAGAGTTTCAGGATACAGTACATCTTGGTAGAAACAAAATACAAAAATGAAAAAAACAAACAAACAAAACGTGGTAGTATGCAGATAAGGTGCATTGGCAGGAGAGAAAACTGTATACTCGGGGTAGAGGGTGATCAAGAAGTAGTGTCCTTGAGCAAATCCTGAAGTGGGAGTAGAGTGGGGCTGTCCCTGCTTCTTGTGACTACTTATGAGTGGTTTTCTACCTACTGGTTTGCTTTGATTAGCCTTGTATAATAGTGTGTGCCTGGTCTTCGTAGAGCTAGTTATGCCATGTTTGATTGATGTCCCTAAGAGGGCTTCTCTTTTCTACTGGGAGGCTGGGAAAGAGGGGTTTGCTTGAGAGGTGAAGGGGAAGCTCATGGAGGGAAGGATGAGAAACTGGGGTTGAGGTGTAATATATAAGAGAAGAATAAATAATAAAATCAAAGAAGTAGAACTGTGCTATAAAACCTCAAATCCCGCCAATCTCCAGTTATTCACATCCTCCAGCATGGCTCTGCCAAAGGTTTCACACCTTCTTTCTACACAGCCCCACCAGCGGGGAACCAAGTGTTCCAACACATAAATATGTGGGGGACAGTATAATGCATATTAAACCACTTACACTAGCTGTCTAAGGCTTCTATAGACGTTACTACACTCTCGGTGGTTTAAAGCAAAACTAATCTTTCATCTTAGAGTCTTGTTGGCCAGGTGTCTGACACAGGAGTCACCAGACTCGGTTGTAGTGTTGGTGATGATGCATTTCTTTCTGTGACCTCCATGAAGGACTCTTGAGCCTCTCAACATTCCTTAGCTCAAAATCCCCTCCTTGGTCCTCACAATACAGTATGGCATCTTTCTGATCTTTCCCATAGCACATCTCCCACTAACCACACTTGTCTGGGAAATGTGCTTCAACTTTTAAGACCTCTGTGATTAGAGCAAGCCCACGTGGGGTGAGAAAGGCTGTTCTCCTCAGCTCCATATATGTTTCCTCAGTTGCAGGTGAAAATTCCCTGTGTGTGGGATTAGGGTGTAGAAGGCTTTGGCGGCCATCATTCTTCCAATTCAGAATTGCTATAGCCTTTCAGCATATCCTTTCCAAATGTCTACTTGAATAAACAAAACTAGTATACTCCTTAAATCAACAAAAAACTACTCTTTTTTCTAAATAAGCTTTATTTCAAATATTTTAGGAACTATTATCAAGTCTGTGTCCATAATGTATTTTCACAACACTTAATAATCACTAATACGATGATGTGCTAGCCACAGCTTATCTACAGAGAAAAAAACAAGTTGCCCACTATTTAATCTTCCTTCATATTCCTCAGAATTTCAGTAGGTTTTAAATTTATCAAATTCCCTTCCTCCTGGCAGAGTATTTCACTTCTGTGGATTCTTAATACCATCCCAAACCCTCGCTAAAAAAAATAAAATAAAATAAAAGCCACTAAAATAAAACTAAGTAAGAGATGCTAACTGCCCTGATCCTGCTTCCTGACACTATTTGCACCTCTTTGCATAATCCATCATCTCTCTGTAGCACCAATTGACCCTAAAAATTCTGGGCAAATTCCCAGAAACCCATGAGCTAGCCCACACACTATGCAAAGAGCAGTGTACATTATCACCTGGAAAGGCTCTGTTAAACAAATATCTACCATCTAGCCAACGCCACCCCTTGACCTCTTTTTCTGGGCATGAACACCTGGGCATGATGCTAAGAGAGGCCATCTTGACCACACAAATTAGCTTTGATCGCATTTTTAATTCTTGTTTCTTTTCGTTTTGGTTTTGGTCTAGCTGTTGCTTCTCTGACTGGCTCGCTTTGCTTTCTGTGTCCTCTGCTTCTATCCTTCTATGACTGAAAAGCAACTTAGAAGAGTCTGCCTGTCTCCTAGAGAAGTAGGTCTGAGGAACCATGTCTTACACAGTCCCTTGTTGATGAATGAAAATGGTGAAAGGCTGGACAGATACAACAGATCCAGATGACAGAAGGCTCTGGATTCTGAGCAGTGTGAATGTGATTCATTAAATGATAGGGCCATCATAGGCTCTTAGGTAGAGGAGTGACAAGAAGATAGCCATATCTTTGAAAGAACAATCTGACAGTCCCATGTCTGATAACTTAGAAGCCAGGAGAAAATAAAACAGAAGCAAGCTGAAGACAATGACAAGAGCCCAAGTCTCGGATAAGGATCTGCAGGATGTGACAATCTATACAAAGCAGAAGCAAGGATAAGACCAAGAGAATCAGGAAACAGAATCTTGGGGGCTTAGTGACTCATTGTATATGGGCAATGCCTTGATGACGGGTTTCCAAGGTGACTCTGTCGTGGGAAGTACAGCTATAGGGTGAGGGTGGCACTGCTCAGATTGTACGTGAGGATGCACTGCTGACACATACTGGGGGACATTCTGCTGGCATATACTTGGGGACAGGAAAGGCTGTTTACTTCAAAACTTGGGCATCTTAACAATAATTAACAAAACTTATGTTATTCCCTGATTAAAATCCTCCACAGCTTCATACTTTGGTTTATTTAAGTTCTAAATGCTAAATATTACCTGAAAGATTTTGTTTTAAATATGTCACATCCTCTAATCTCATCTCTCATGGTTTCTCTGATGTTTAAGTGCATACTATGAGGTGAATTACCTTCTGCCCACACATTTGGACCCATATCTTGCCCAACACAGAATTCTACATTGTGACTATTGCAAAAATATGTGGATTGATATATAAATCCTGCTGATTATTTTTTTAAAAAAGGAAAGAGTCTCTTTTTATCTGAGACAGAACCTATAATAATGATGTAGCCTTGTGATTTCCAGTATCCAACCTAGCAATTAAATGAAGTGCCTGAGGATTGAGCAGGAGGACACATAGAAGCAGGAGATGGAAAGAGAAATGACTGGGATGGAAGGCTTCCTGATCAATCCTAGAGACGTCCCACTCTCATACTTTTATATGAACCTGCAGGATCTCAGTTCTAGCATGAGCATAGGTTTCTCCACAATCAGACCAGAGACCTGACTATCCTGCTATCTACATGCAATGCACTCTCTGTACTCTCTGACTAATACCCACATTTTCGCAAGATCCCAGTTCCATGGTACAACTTGATAAATCATTTCAAGTTAGCTTTCTCTGCTGCTCTCTCAAATTATCTTGTTTTCCTGTTCAGCCTTTGCTGTACTCTACAGGATCTCTTTATAAGCCTGTATTTCTTTAGGGTCTATATTGCTTGCTGTTACCCCAAGCACCCAAGCAATATAGACCCTGATACCTTCTGGAATTCTCACTAGAATGATATAAATGAGATACGTTTACTCTATAAATCCAAAGTAAAGATAGCAGATCTTTGAGTACAGTCTCTAGAGCAAATGGCACTATCAAAACAAAACAGAAATCAGAAAAATCCAGAGGGAGAGAGAAAAGGAGAGAGAGAGAGAAGAGGGGAGGATGGAGGGAGAGGGGGAGAGAGAGAGAGGTATAGAGATATGAAACATTTTAGGTGACCATTATTAAAATCTTTCAAAATGTTGAAAGGTATGTTTCACAGTGAAATGAAAAATAATACCCATTAGTGGGGAGAAAGAATCTTGAGAGACACACAAAACTCCTTTATAAGTCAAAAAATACCAAGTGAAAGATGCTGGAGGGTGCACTAGTCACTTAAACATACATAAGATAAGAAGACTGGGGGTGTCAAACTAACAGAGCCATTGTAATGCAAGTAACAGGAATGCCAGGACAGAATAGCAGAGAAAATGGAGGTCAGTGCTTCAGAACTGTACTCCAAGAGAATCTCTAAAACCGAAGGCCCAAGTGCCTGTCACTTATAGACGACACGGATGTACACCACAGCACATCACAGTACGTTCTCAACTCTGGGTGTTTGACTAACACACTGAAGGGTGCCATGAAAGAGATCCAGAACATCAACGTGACAATGGCTTTGAACTTCTCACCGGCATTGCCAAAGAGAGTGAGATAACAATTTCAAAACCCAGAGAGAATACAGTTTCAGAATAGAATGAACTATCACAACCATGGCATTACAAAAGAGACCATTTCAGACTTTCAGAGACAGGAAGAAAAAAATTGTTCTTACGTTTTTTCAAACTGATCTAGTCTGATAAAAGGAGGAGAGACAGTAAGAAAGAGGGAGAGTAGATGTTGGAAATGGGGCCGAATGCAAGTGAGAGGTTAGGGAACTCTGATAAACTATTGATCAAGGAAGAAGAAGAATGATTCTGTGACATCCAGAAGTCTTCTGGGAGAGAGCTGAGAAGCATGGCATTGACATACTCCCAACTACTGCTCAGTGTAACTGAAAAAAAGGTTTATTGGGCATAATTGGAGGTAACTTAGCCATAAGTACATGGAAAACTATGAAAATTAAAATAGAAAATGTGATTATGTTTGTTGTTATTATTATCAACAGAATTAAAAGTTTCACAAAAAAGAAACCTAAAAGTAAAACTTTTTTTAATTTTGTGTATGAGCCTTTCTGTACAACAAGTACTGGGCTTGGGATTTGAACATAGGTATTGGGTTATAGAAGCAATTTTGTTAACTTTATTCTTATTTTCCTCAAAATTAGCACAGCGCGTTCTGTGTTCTCCTCTGTAACTAGATGTGATATGGTAGAATATGAATATTAATCAGTCATAACCTGGTTCACACAATGTGGAATAGGCTATCCACACATGCACATAGGTAGGATGTGAAGAACACGAAACCAGCAAGCATCCTGTGTCTAAGCTGGGAGTTGAGGGCTGGGACCGCTAGTCCTGATTATCAACTTGGATAGACTTAGGCTTACTTAGTAGACACACCCGTGATGTATCGTGAGGGGCTCCCAGAAGGATTAGCTGGGCTCAAGACACCCCTCCTGACAGATAGCTCAGATGCAAAGAGTTCCAAAGAAATGTGTGTGGAGAGAGGGAGAGAAAGAGACAGACAGACAGACAGACAGACAGACAGAGATAAAAAGACAGAGAGACAGAAAGGACAGAGAGAGATAAAGAGAGACAGACAGAGATAAAAAGACAGAGACAGAGAGACAGAGATAGAGACAGACAGAGATAGAGACAGACAGACAGACAGAGAATATCTGCCTTTACTACTGCTGCTTCTATGACTCTGACTGACATTAAACACTGACTTCAGGATCCTCCTTCATGCTCTCAACTCACTCATGGAACTTTTAGGCTTTTACTGCCAGATCTTGACTTGCTGAAGCATCCAGATGCTTGGACTGAGCATCCACTGAGCTCTTTAAATCGACAACTTGGAACTATCTATTGTTGGACTACACTGCCACTATCTTATAAATCAATCTTATAATTCTTGTTTTGCTGCATATGGATATACATATATTCATATATCTACACATATATGCAAAATGTACATATGTAATGTATATAAATTTATATATAACAGAATGTACATTTCTTTTTCTCAACATAATTGATTATTTAATAATTGTTAATAATAATTAATTAATAATAGTCAATATTTTATTAATTATTTCAGAATGTCCTACAATGCAGCTTGGCCACACTGGCTTCTCAGTCCTCTCAGGTCCACCCTTTTGCATCTACACCCTCCCTTCCTCCTAAAAACATAATGGACTATGTGGTGTAGTCCAATTTGTGTTGCCCGTATACTCACTGGAGCATGGTCAAACCCCCAGTGTCCAGCCCCTTAGAGTCCTGACCTACACCCCATCCCGCGGAGGTGAAGAAGCGCTACACTCCAGCATCTTTATCCAGCTTTTAATAACTCTCTTCAATATTTTCCTCTCGGTACTGTTTCTCTGGGAGAGGTGAAGGTGGGGAGAGTTTGCCACAGGCAGGAGTCCTCAATGTGAGAACATACACTTTCTGTTGATTCTCCTCCTATTGGAAAATCCTGCCAATGCGGACTTGGTACCAGCAGTGCTATGAGAAACCCGTCCATGTGGTTCTGTGCCTTCTAACCTGATTTGTGGGAAGAATATGAAAGATTTCAGAGCTGCAGACCAGAGAGGCCCTAAAACGCTGTAAACACTTCTTCACGGGCCATTCAGTTAATGGTAACGAGGTAACAAGGATGCTCTCCATGAGGTTTTAGAGAATAAAGGCGCTAGTCAGAATGCAGCTAGGAGCCATTGTGTTAAATTTCCTCAAAGCATTCGGTTATGTTCTCCCAGTGCCATTAAACATTAAGAGAGGCTGAATTAGAAGGGAACGGACTACAGGGCTTGGCAGAGAAGATTTCGGAGCACTCGTGGTGTGGGATGTTTACAAATGAAAAGCCAGAGCAGCTCAGAAGTGGTTTGGGAAGTGAGGTCATCTTGTCAGTGATTGTGGAAAGAGCTTTGGAAATGATCTATCAGGTGCCCGGAGAATCAATGTGGGGTGACCCTGGAGTGAGGATCAACGTGGGGTGGGATGACTACTCAGGAAGGGCTCTGCCCAGGCACCCACATGAGGGGATGAGTTGTTTTTTTTTTTTCCTTAACTGCTCTGCCAGTGGAACAGCCACTCCTTCTAAAACAGAAAAGGAATTGCAGGAAATCATTGTTGGCAAGAAGCTTGTTGACATGAGAAAAATGACATGGTTAGTTTCTGGTGGTGGCAGGGAGCCGTTTTCAGCATTGCCAAAGCAAAGAAATCATAATATGTAGAAAATAGTATTTCCATGCCTACCATATAAATTCTGGCCAGATGTTGCCCTGAGGAAAGTGAGCTTCTTTGGCTTTGATGGCAAGTACAGAGGAGCAAAGGGCTTCTTCCCTCTATTGAAGAGGCCTGGTTGTCAGTGACATGAATCGGGAGATAAGCTTTGTGGCCGGATCACAGCCAGCCTGGTATTATTCCTGATGACAAGTGAGAGGTCACTGTTTAATTTGAAGGTACATGCTGGAGAAGAGAGGAGCCACTTGGCAGAAATAAGTGGCACCTCTGGGATGACACTGTGCTGGGAGCAGATAGGTGAGGGTGTGCTGGAGTGCGTGCCGGGGAAGAGGAGTATGGTGGGGACATGTTAACACGCCCCACCTCCTGCAGCACCCGCAGGAGGTTTCCTGTAACTGCATCTCCAATCAATCAGGTGGTGACCTGTCAGTTATCTGTAGAGGTGTCTGCAGGTGATGCCATTCAAATATCAGAGTGTGCAGCTTTGTGAAAGTGGGGAGAGGAGGAAGTTAGCTTCCAAATGCGCCAGACTTTGTTGTGGTTACACATTGAAGAAAGTGTGTGTGAGTGTGTTTATGAGTATGTATGTGTAAATGTGTGTGAATGTGTGTGAGTGTGTGTAAGTGTTAGTGTAAGAGTGACTCTGTGTGAGTATGTGTATTTGAGCATGTGTGTATGTGTGTGTGAATATGAGTGTGAGTGTGCGAGAGTGTGTGTTAGTGTGTGAGCAACTGTGTGTGAGTGTGTGTGAGTATATGTATGCATATATGAGTGTGTCTGAGAGAGAGTGTGTATAAGTATGAATGTATATGTGTAAGTGTATGAGAGTCTGAGTGTGTGAGTGTGTGTCTGTGTGTGTGTTTGTGAGTATGTATGTGTAAATGTGTGTGTGAATGTGCATGAGTGTGTGTAAGTGTTAGTGTAAGAGTGACTCTGTGTGAGTATGTGTATTTGAGCATGTGTGTATGTGTGTGTGAATATGAGTGTGAGTGTGCGAGAGTGTGTGTTAGTGTGTGAGCAACTGTGTGTGAGTGTGTATGAGTACATGTATGCGTATATGAATGTGTCTGAGAGAGAGTGTGTGTATAAGTATGAATGTATATGTGTAAGTGTATGAGACTCTGAGTGTGTGAGCGTGACTGTGTCTGTGTGTGAGTGTGTTTGTGAGTATGTGTGTGTATATAAGTGTGTGAATGTTAGTGTATGAGTGACTCTGTGTGTGTGTTTAAGCATGTGTGTATGTGTGTGAGTGTCTTAGTGTGTGAGCAACTATGTGTGTGAGTGTATATATGTGTGTGAGTGTGTAAGAGAGTGTGAGTGTGTGTGAGTATATATATTTGTGTATGAGTGTGTGTGTGTGAGTATGTGAGTGTGAGTGTGTCTATGTGTGTAAGCTGGACCATGTTTCTCTTTTTCCTGTTTTTACAGCTCTGAGAGACAAAGTGAAGACAGTCACATCCAGTACTTATGTAAGACTAACCCTAGGCTCAGCACCACACAGTAGCTAGATTATTTTTTCTCATGAGGAGTAGTAGATAAGGGAATGAAGAACGAAGTGTATGCATAGGACTGGACTCCACGGGACACCCTGTAGTGTGTGGGCTGGAATTGTCTGGACACCCTGTAGGGTGTCACCTGGACCCCCAGACGCCCAATAAGATGTCTCTTTGACTTCCCTCACCTCTGACACTGCCCAGGAGTGAAGAAAGCAGGAACATGTCTGTCTGCCCAGCATGTGCTCCAAAGCATGCAACATGAGGGGAGATAAGAACATCTGAACAAGAGATTCTAGACTGCACAGTCAACCACCAAAGCCCCTCTCCATCCTTGTCCACCCCCAACACCTCACAAATCAGCACCACAGGTAGACAAGACAATACCTGTCCTTCAGCACATGGTGTCTGAGCAGTGTCCACTTTGGATGAAGCAGGAAAAGCCCTGTGTTGTCTATAATTGGAAAGACACAGAATTGGAGTGAGAAGCACAGGCATCGACCCAGGGGCTTAGACGATGTAGCAAACACACACTTAGCTGTGTGACTTCAGGCATGCTGTTGGGTTTCTCTGTCTCTGTCATAACAGGCTTTCCCCCCAAAGTTAAATAATGAATTCCTTTACACGATCTTAATAAATACTGTTATTGTGCTAGTAGGTCCCTGATTATATATCAGAGTCTATAAACACTGTTATGAAAGGATAAACTTTCAACTGGGAAGACAACTGAGTGAGTGAAGTGCATGACAGGAAAACCTGATTCTGAAGCCTGGAGAGATGTCTCAGTGATTGAGAGCATTGGCTGCCCTTCCAGGGGACTCAAGTTCAATTCTCAGCATCCACAGGACAGTTCCAACTGCCCATAACCGCAATCCCAGGAAATCCAATGCCCTCTTCTGGCCTTATAGGTATCAGACATATACATGGTAAGCATATATACATGCAGGTGAGTACTTAGAGTCACAACAAAAATAACTAAATCTTAAAACAACAACAACAACAACAACAACAACTGTATTTGAATCCTAGATGCCATGATAAAAAGAAAAGCAGGGAAGTGGAGCACAATTGTAATCCCAATGTGGGAAGGTGCCTGGGTCACCCGGGCCAGCTGACTTAGTGAGATCTGGGCTTGTGGGCGACCCTATTTCAAAAGTGAGAGGAGAACACCCAGCGCTTAGCTCTGGCCTCTACATATACACAGGCATGTACTGACACGCATGTGAACATACATGGCACCATTTTGTAATGATATCGTGACACGGTCTTCCAATATCATATTCAAGAAAAGCCCCCATTCAATCCCCTTCTGGTTTATCTTTCGTAATCCCTCAGCCAGCTTCCATTGGCTCTCAAAGGTTTCCTGCGATTCCCTGCTGGCACTCACTTCCTCCCCGCGTGCTTCTACGGCGCTTCTGTGTATGCCACGTGCTTCCTGGTCTGGTTCTGCTCTTCTGGTCATCCTCTTATATATCTGTCAGCAATCATTCTGACATCTCAAACTAACTCAGCCCCAAATTTACCTACTCACCCCTCCGGCACGGAGCACCTCTCCAGACCACATTTGCTGGTTTTCTTCTGTGAAAGCGCTGTGCATTCCAGAGCAGAAACCTATAGTATAAGCTGCTCATCCTTGCAATGTGACTTACGTAGTGGCAGACGTCAACTGTTCCAGATATCAAATATGTCTCCTTCATAGCAGCCTTATCTATTTTTTCTTGAATATTTCATGTATTCATTTCAAATGTTAACCCCTCCCCCATCCTATTCCCCCTCCCCCTCCCTCTGCTTCTATGAGGATGCTCCCCCATGCCCACATTACTACTCTGGCATTCCCCAACACTGGGGGTCAAGCCTTCACAGGATGATCAAGGAGTTCTCTTCCTATTGCTGCCAGACAAGGCCATCCTCTGCTACATATGCAGCTGGAGCCATGGATCCCTCTATGTGTACTCTTTGGTTGGTGGTTTAGTCCCTGGGAGCTCTGGCGGTCTGGTTGGTTGACATTGTTGTTCTTCCTATGGAGTTGCAAACTCCCTCAGCCACCTCAGTCCTTTCTCTAACTCCTCCATTGGGGACCCTGTACTCAGTCGATGGTTGACTGCAAGCATCCTCATCTGTATCAGTAAGGATTTGTCCCCTCTCTATTGTTCATTCCTGCTACCCTTAATTACCCTGGCATCATAGCTTCTGCATAAATTATAAAATGCATTATCATATAAGAGAATGAGGCATTAATGAACTGCTGTAGTGTAAAGGATGATTGTAGCATCCAGCGAATAGCATTTCAGGTTTTAAAGACTTAGTTGAAATGCAATCTGTTCAAGAGAGTCCTCTCCTCTTCCTCCTCTCCTCCCTTGACCTTTTTCTTTCCTTCTTTCCTCTTTTCTTCTCTTGCTTTCTTTTTTCTGTCCATTCATGCAACATACAGATGAACATGAACCATGTCAGATGCCACACTGTCCTTGCGTCCATATGTAGCAAAGACATGGCTGTTACCCCAAGAGATTCTGGGTTCAGTGGGGTAGGAGCCAGCACGAGGTAGAGCTGCACATAAGCATTGAACTTGCAGTAGGAAGAAAATGTAACACTTTCCACGAAACCCGGAAACGCTCACTAGCAATGAGCTGAGAGCAGAGCTGCCAGCTATGAGCAGTGTCCAGTCTACAGGTTCTCCGCAGAGGGCTGTCAGGGCAATGGCCAGGAGGTGCCTTGAGGGCTCTGTCGCTTAGAACACCACCTGCAGGACTCTGAAGCAGAGTCCCTGCAGGCATTCTTAAGAATCAGAAACCCCAATCCCAAATCACTGAATGACATTTTCTGCTGTTAAAACCTAGCAACCCCGGGCCTGGTGGCACACACCTACCATCCCAGCATTCAAGAAGCTGAGAGAAAAAGTCTGTCAAGTCTGATAGCAGCCCGACCCGCAGAGCCTACAGAGCTGGGTTACCTGTCCAAAGTGTAATGACTGGGGAGGTGGCTCAGAGGTTGAATGCTTGCTTTAGTGTTTTTAGTGCTCTGGGTTCAGTCCTCGGTATCACAAGCATGGGGTCATAACTATAGCAATGCCAGGGGCGAGCCCATCCAGAGTATTATCAACAAAACAACGATCCCTTTGGAGTCACAGATACGACCGCAGGCTCCAGATGAAGGGACCCAGAAGAGCTGGGGTGATGAACTCTGCGGATCCTCCCTGAATTTTGAAAACTCATTGAAAGTAAACCAGAATCCTAACCAACCATTAAAATAATATCAGAGTGTGTTCTATGGGGCACAATGTAGGAAAAATACACGTTCAGATCAAGAAACTAGCTATTTGTGTGTATGTACATATAATTTAATTTTAACCTTCTTATGTGATGTAAGAAAAGGTAGTGTGTGTGTGTGTGTGTGTGTGTGTGTGTGTGTGTGTGTGCAGAGAATTTTTTTCTTAAAGAATAAACCTTAAAATGTTAATGACAGCTATCACTATGCAGCCCGTATTTGTGTGATTTGGGGATGCAGGAGATTTCTGATTTCCTAGATAAGTCCATATTGTTATTGTTATCTGTGTGATTTTTCTAAAAGCAAGATGACTTTGTTTTCTTCAAAGAAAAAGAGTCAAACCCAACAGGAATTCAAATCCAGTGACCCGAAACTGTGAGGACAACAGGGTTTCACCTCAGGGTAGGAGGTGGTGACACAGCCCAGAGCTGTTTGCAGGGTGCCAGACCTTGGTGTGGACAAACATCTCAACAGCAAGGCTACCAGTGGCGAGCAGTGGCTGTGGGGGAGGCCTTGCCGGCCCTGGTGGCACTAGGTTAGAATGTCGGAGACCCAGCTGTGAAAACCTAAGACATAGAAGAGAGAAAATAAAGCCAAGGCAGATGGTCCTCACAAGGAATCTGATGTGGGGCAGGCCCTGGAGCCTGGCCTTGTGAACCTGAGTCCCTCACAGGGGTAGTTCCTCTGTCTGAGGGATAGAAGGTTCTAAGAATCAGACGTTCTACCAGTGCCTTCTGTGATCCAAAGTGAGACTCAGAGACCAAACAAATAACCCATGTTCTTGCCATATGTATGAACTATTCTGGAAAAAAAAAAAACTGGTCTCCGAACCTGGGACCCTTCAAATTTTCATACTTTATTTGTAAAATAATAACATGCTGTCTTGCAACTGAGAGATTATATTTTCCCTTTATGCTTCTAAAGTTAATATAATTGAAGGAGTTGTCTCCAATCCAGGTTTTGGAATCTCTGCCCCCTACTCTATACCCTAGACAGCATTATCATCCCGTGCCATGCAGTTGTTTGCTAAATGTCATTATGAATAAATAATGATATATGGGACGCCACTCTTTTACGTAAAATTATATGGATGATGCAGCTGATCCTGGGGACGGGAAAACTTTTCACCGGTCCTATATCATAGTCTGTAAACCATGAACATTGAATTAACCCAATAAAAGTGACAATTTTGACCCTGGGCTATACCCATTACTTTAAGGTTACAGCTTGCAAGCCAGCTCAAATTGTTCTCCGTGTGGTACTTTACTGAAATACTTATCATCTGGAAACCGTATGTAGTGCATATTCTTAATAAATAATAACACATTTTATTTTGGTTTACTGAAAATTAACAAGGCATTTGGGAAATTGCTGTTATTGTGGGAGCCTGTTTCCCATTTACCTTGGCAACACAATAGCTAGCTAAGTGGAAAGAGAGAGAGCCAATAGCTGTGGAGGGCGGATTTTTTTTCCCTCTGCTGTTGGTACTCAGAGAAAGCCATGCAGCTGGTAACATTAATGGCATACCATAGACTCAAAGGAGAGGAGTAAAATGGAGTTCTAATGGGCTTAGCCGTACAGAATTCCCATTCTGCATGGATCTGTTTTGCATTCAAACACAGTAAATGCGCCCCTTCCCAACGATCTACCTACCTTCCAATCTCTAGTCCAAATAGCCTGCAATGAATCAAGACATTGTAATGGCTGCTAAAGACAGCTTGTGAACACGCTGACCTCAGAGGGCTTCCGGTGGCTAGTCCTGGGCTGACAAGACAGTTCCTTTCTGCTCAAAACAGTTTCCTGGGAGCCTGGTTCTGTGCCCTTCCTTGGGAGATTCTCCTCCGTCCTCCAAATACAACATCCTGCCATCAGCCTCCGGGGATTAATTTTAATTGGAGAAAAGTGCGATGGTGCGGTGGGAAAGAGAGCGTGAATGAATGCCAGGATTTGGAGATGAGTGGAAGGCAGTCTATGGAAAGAAACAAAAGCAGAGTTGTCCTGGTTTCCTTTGTCCTCTATATGCTGTCCCTTGTTGGTTCTGGGTGCAGAATTAGGGAGATAGTGAGGGCCACTCGTCAGACATGCAATAACTTCACAGCCTGTGGGACCTGAATCTATTTAAGGGACCTCTCATCTTTTGATCACCAGGCTTGCAGCAGTATCTCTGTGCTTTCCATTATTATACTACAAGTGGGTTCATCTGTATCCTAAGAAGAGGAAAATTAATACATTTGCAACCCAAATCTTTGTGATCCTGTTGACCTTTTTCCCCACTTGAATGTTAAACACACACCCCCAAACCCTCCATTCATTCCTACCAATTCTGTGGGTGTTTTGGGGGTACAAGCTGAGAAGCCATATAATTATTCTTATCTAATGGCGCATTTTATACTTCCTGGATTTAGGAGAACTAGCCTCTCACTTATTTAATCCCCACTCCTTTCCACATGGCTGATTCTGGAGCATTCATGGATTGACCACGATTTTGAACACCCAAGTTGAAAACCAAAGTGAATTTCACCTTGTCTTGCCTCCTCCCTTCCGCCGCCCCATGAACAAGTCTCCAAACTTACCCTTCAACGTGTCATGCATCATGGCTGTACAGGTCTTGATCTCCCCCATCCACCAAGTTAATTGTTCCTTGCTAACCAATTAGCCCACCCTCAGCCTCTCCCCCTCCAACGCATCCAGCGTTGTCACAGGATCTATAAGGAGATTTCTACTTTTCTGGAGGATTAGATTTCTGCTTCAAAGCAGTCCAGCAAGATGGCAAGAGCCAAGCTGAACAGCCAAACTGCCCGTGTAAATTCTCAGCTTCGCCAATCATCAGCAGTGTAAACCAGTCCTCAGCCTCACCCTCTCCAGCAACTCTACGTTACAGGGAGATGATGGGATAATTGTGCTAAGTGAGTAGTGAGTGAGGTCATCATAAATGGGACAGAGCGATGGCTCCCAGGAGGCAGAGCGAGCCTTTAGCCGTACAAAGGAAATACCCTATACCCAGCATTGAATACTGGCAAATCTTCTGCCTCAACTCCCACCCCTCTGACTGTCACCCACACACTGCCCATCAGTCCACATCACCACAAAGTTGTGTGTGATTTTCCCACCTATCCATTGCTATCCTCTTGTCATTTCTCTACTTAGGAAAGGTCTACTTACCTACTTGTTTATCACACATATCTTTATCGTGTATCCTGTAGTCATATAATTTAAACATCACCAAATGGTCTGAGAACTGTGATGAGCAAATGACTTCTTTGTGACCATGTAAGCTATCTATCTAAACAACACAGAGAATATACTGAAGAAATGTTGCTTTGCTGTTGAGATGAAGAAGGAAAGCCAGAGAAGTAGAATTCGAGCTCACCGTGCTCTCTGTCTGCCAGGGCAGTAAACAGTCGACACAAATCAATGAAGTTCTTAGGATAGCCCTGGGGTGGGCGTGTGTATTACTATCCTTACCTTACACTAAAGCCACAAAGGTAAGACTAAGGCTAGAAAATGTGTGTTTAACCATCTCAGGAGGGCTCACGAATATGCCATCTCCTTTCCCAACCATTCTCCAATGGAGACTAACCAAGGGGACCCTCACAGACTCAAGGAAAGATCCTTTGGAGGAACTCCATATGCTGAATCCCAACTTCCAGTCTTATAAACACTGGAGCTCATTCCTTGTCTGTAAAAGCCCCTAGAGATGTCACCTCCTCCAGAAATATCAGCAAAACAGAGGAAGGAAAGAGAGAAGAGTGCAGTTGAGTCGCCGTGCTCTCCACACTATTCAAAGTCACTGAGTAGCAGCAAGGATTCAGTCTAGCCAGCCCTCCAAGCCTCCTGGCTTAAGGATAGATGTTAATTAATGATACCGTCCATTCTTGGCGGTTTAAGACTCAGCCTTAACGCCGTTTTGTAGCATATCCTTTCGGTTTGGCTAAGTAAGAGACGTGAAAACGTTTGGTGCATGTTTGAAACAAAGGCATTAAGGAATGTTGGAGAGGGAAGGGACTCACTCTCTTGAAAGCAGAAGGAGCAAGGAAAATATAACCTACCATTAGGAAAGGAGCAAAATGCTTCCATTTGGACAGTGCCAATAAAATAAAACTGCTTCCAACGTCGAAGCGCGTAAGAGTGACCGGGTGTTCTGAGGTTTGAGCTCCGCAGCACCTGAGAAAGGCAACCTGAACCAGCTCAACAATTCTTTTCTGTGCATAGGTGTAGAAAGGCAAGAGGAAATCTGGAACCCCAAAGGAAAGACTGCAAAGGTTTCATGTTAATCTTAATTTAATTTTAAATACCTAATCACATTTGTAACTGAAGAAGCCACGAACATAAGAAAAACAAAACTTTCTAAAACTGAATCTTTGTTTGACAGGCTTGGGCTTGGCTATTTTTCTTTGGTTTTTCTGACATGTGGGGAGAATATGAACATGGTTTTACCCCCTCAGATTTGGAAGCAGCTACAAGAAGCTACTTAATTCATGGCTTTAAAGACCCAAGAACATTTTTCCCATGAAAGAATTGAAACTAGGTCAGTAAGAGAAAGGTGTAAGAGACAGAGAGGTTGTCTAAATATTTTTCTGAAAAATGACAAATCCACCTTGAAACAATTTTCTCACTTCTTTCTTTATTGAACTATGTCCTCCATTTTTGTACTTAAGAAATATCCCATTTCCAAAATTCCATGTTCTCCAGCCATCTTCTCCGTTAGCATGCCAAATGTTGCAGATGGAGTTAACATAACCCATGGTAATTTCCTAGTCTCTGCCGTCAGAGGGCAAACATGCCTCTTGTCTTTCCCACAGACCCCTGGAGCATGCTCTGCTTATCGTCCCTGCAGAGTTCTCACTGATAACCCGAGAGTCCTGCGGGTGGGAAGGGTTGCAGAAAACTCCATGGTGAGGTCCAGAGAGGAAAGCTCAACTCAGGGCCCGCTGGGCGTTGCGGAGTGAGAGGGCAAAATAAGCAATAGATTCTCAACAGTTGAGCTGCGCTAGGACTCTGCAAAGTTCAAGGCTTTCACATTTAAAAGGAGATGTGTCTCCATCCAGTGTGCTATGTGGTGGATGAAGCATAGCCAAGTAGCAACTAAGGGAATAGAGTCCACAAGAAAAAAAAGAAAAGAAATAACCAAAGGAAATCTTAGAAACGTCTGATTCAGTTCCAGAAAGTCACTCTTGTGAAACTCACGGGGCTGTGAGACCCTTTCTTGTGCTTAGCTTGGGTTGGCTCTGCTGCACGGCGGGAATGAGGAACTAATTGCATAAACTTTACCAAGTGTCTGGCAGGGTACATGATTTTCCCCTTGTCCTTCCCACACCCACCCCTCTCCACAGCCCCGGTTTCAGATCTCTGCCTCCTCTGATCTCTCCTCAGCACCTCTCTGTGTGGAGAGTGACAGCCGTGCTGAGGGTGTGACACCTTGCCAGCAAATCCCGGTCTTTGCCATAACTGATCACCTTCCTGTCATCAATGCTTTCAGTCTCTGGCAAAGAATGCCAGAGGCGTGGCTCTGAGCCCTGTCAGAGGAGCGTAATTGCTAACACCTACTGGACGTCAGCACCCCCAGCAAGCCACATTCTCGAGCAGGTCATTTATCAGTTGCAGACATTTCTGTGACCCATGGCAGAGAAAGGCATTTCTAAGTGAGCAACTCGGCCATGCATATCTTTCAACACTTGTTGTTTGGAGTCATCTGCTTGGGTTGTGTGGCTGTGACTTTTGAGGGCCTCCTAACCATGACCGCCTAATGATGTAGTCGCTTTATTCCTAGCAGGCTGCAGAAAGTGTAATTATAAAGCATGCCTAAGGGACCAGTCCTCCTTGGCTGGTAAAAATAACCATTTCTCCATCAAATCATCCTTCTCATGTATATCACCCCGCTCTGCAAAACAGTAAGTAGCAAGGGAAGCTGTGAACAGAAGGACCCGGTGACTTGTCCTATCTGAACCAGGAAGAGTTTGCCGGTCCATGACACTTGAGTGAATTCCTGTCCTTTGTCCAGAATCCTTGTAAATGTTACAGCCGAATGCTCAATCTGGACGTGTCCTCCTAAGCCTGTGGGAAGTGGCCTGTTCCTATCTAGTCCCATTCCCAGCTTAGCTCAACTTCTCCAGTCTTATTCCGTGATAGAAGGTCACCCTAGGGCTCATCTGCCTGGCACCAGGCTGAGCTGACAGTTCCTAGTACCAACCTGTGCCATTGTTCAATTTCCCTTGTAGAACTAGGCCCAGATAAGCCAGACTCCTTCTCTGAATGCCCCATTGATACACTATAATTTCTTCCTCTGGAAATCTCTTCAGGGCAGAAACTGTCCCCATGGAAGTCAGTGTCATATGTTGTCACTTAGCACAGAGTAACCAACAGAGTAGTGTAAACCAAGGACCAGGTTTCAAAAGACACCGTAAAAATGGAAGTCTGGGTGGTCTAAGCAAAATAAATTTATTTTTCCTTAGGCCTGAAGGCCCAAAGTCTAAAACCAAGGTACCATGGTATTGGGTTTTGATATGGCTTTTCTTTATGACTTGTTCTTGTAATGTCCTCAGCTCACATGGCAGCGGCCTGGGGAGGGGAACTTGCTCACATGTCCTTCTGTAACGTTACTGATTCATATCAGGCTTACAATGCATGCTTGTATACTGAGAGATAAAGAAGTGCTTTATTTTCCCCAGGTCTTTTATGATTTCTTACAGAAGAATGAAACATGGATTTCTTTTATCCCATTATCCGTCAGGAAGAATGTAACTAATATATTTTCAATACATACTTGCTGGGTTGAGTTCAACCTTAAAGATAAAGATGGTCTATGAGAATGGAGTTACTGTGTGTACACAGAGGAGATTGTTGTATATTTATGTGTTTATTGAGTTTATGTGAGCTTTTCTGTTTATTATGCAAGTGCATGCATTTAAGTGTGAATGTGCTTATGTTTGTGTGAGTATATGTGTGCTTGTGTGTGTGTCAGAGTGTGTGTCTGAGTGGGTATATTTTCATTGCAAATAAAATGTAATTTAATGATTTCCTTACGGTTAGACTTGAAGCCAGTTCTAACCTCGTGAGCAGATAGCCAGCAAGCAACCACCAGCTTAAAAATCAATTAAAGAACAGAAGCAAATGAGTTGGTTGCAAATTCTGTGCTGTTTAATTCCTTTCCTCCTTATAATGACAGTGCTTTGTGAAGTAATTTTCTTCTGATAAAAGGAGAGCAAGTTCTGTGACCCCAGAAAGAAAAGGAATTAGTGATTTCTCCGCCTGAGAATTGACAAACTGCCGTTACACTCTCTCCCCTCGTCTCCAGCAGAGAAACAAATAGACTCCGAGAATAGCCCTTTCCCCCCTTCTTAAGAGGTTGGGGGACCTCAGAATTCCTGGAGAGTCTGGCCTCTGGATAATCCATCATTTTGTTTTTCTTCACGTGAACCCGAGGTTCCTTTTGACTATCCATCCTCCTCCTGACACCCCAGCCAGTCACTCATTGCTCACTCACCCAGCAGCACTTCGTCAACAGCACAGCCACCGGTGCCTGTCTCACCTTCTCATGGTAGCAGCAGTCCCACCCCTTGGAGCTGCCTTCAACCTTCACTGGGTGCCTCAGGGGCTGGTCAAACTCTCTGCCCTAATAGTTATCTGGAAGCTGGGTCGGCATCAGGAGACAAATCTATATGAGTCATTGAGGTCTAGGAGCCACATGCTTGAGTTTCTTGGCAAGGACAAGTGTTTGGCTATGGAAATGTATATACATTTGTAGCCATTATGCTCCATAGACCCAAAGCCATTGAACTAGCACCTTGGACCTTAGTCAAGAATCTATAAGGCAGACGATCAAAAGCCTGCTGAGCTGCACGTCACATCTCTCGGCCCTCCCTCCCTCCAATGCCTACTGCAGCTGTAGAAGAGTTTTTGTGAGGAACCTCGGACAATGGATTTCACCCAGTGCATTCTGGGAGCCTTTACCTCTCAGTTCTGATTCCTCAAATCAAGATTTCCAATGCCACAAGAAGAACGCTTGCACAGCCCAGTATCTATTTTCTGTGCATACATGCACCACCAGAAAGTACAGGATACTTAATTTCCTGATCAGACAATTTCAGTGGAAACAGAGAAAACTGCCTTACTAGAATACATTCTTCCTGCTGCTTAGAAAAAAAAGGCTCCAGTAAGTAGGAGTGCACAGAAGGATTTGGAAGGAGAAAGGGGAAGGGAGTGATATAATTGTATTATAATCTCAAAATATAAACAAAAGAGTTGTTTGTACAATAGAATGCTATGAGATCAAACGTGAAGTGGCCCATGGGTGTAATCAATAGGCACAGTGCCCTCATGCTGGCTTTCCCCCTTCCCTCTTCCTTCAGTCTCTGCCATCCTGCCGTCCCAGGGCCAGGGGGTCAAGGTCCCTGCTCCTGGACCTGCTCCTGGAGCAGGACTTTGGTAAAGTTAACTGATTTCTCTGTGCCTCAGTTTCACACTCTGCTAAAAAGAATGCACCAGCACCTACTGAACTGCACATTATGGCTTGATAGCTGATCACATTAATAAATGCCAGCTACAGTAAGAGCTCAAACTGTTAGCTGTGATGATGGTGTATCGAAATGAAAGCAGGGGGACTCCGAAACCACAGCATGTGGCAGCCATTAGGTACTTTCAGTGAATAAAGTCTAGCACCTATGTGGGTAGCAGATGATGTGTGGTTGGCCACAGAGCTAGAGGCTCAATCAAGAACAAATCAGGGGCTCTTGTAGGCTGTGCTTAGAAAGTCACCCTTTTCTTGAAGGCCATAGGAAAGTATGGAAAATTTTAAGCAGGGATACAATGTGATCAAATTTCTGGCTTTGCGGCTACAGAGACAGTTCGGCAGCCAAGAGCACACACAGCTCTTCCAGGAAGCAAGGATTTAGTTTCTAGCACCCACATTAAATGGCTCACAACTGCCTATATTCCTGCTTGTGAGGGGCATACACACACACACACACAAACACACACACACATATATGCACACACTTACACACTAAAAGCATTTTTAATTAAAAAATATGGCTTTGGAAAATAATTCTGAAATGTATGGTATGACAGCTAGGAAGGTAGGAAATTTAGCATAATGAGTTAAGCTAAATTTTATCTACACACTGGGGAGTTCAGTGCTCTACAATCCTGATCCTCTTGCTATAGTGGATTAAAACTAAAGGTGGCTTCTGACAGTGTGGTCATTTTATTTCACTTATATGCCATTATCAAATGATGAGACAATGGGAGGGGGAAGTGTGCCACTTTCCTATTACTGCTGAGGAAATTTCAACACGGACCGTGACTTAAAACTACACAAAATCACTATTACATCATTTGGTAATGCAGCCATGAGGAATGGATTCTGCTCCTGTCCCCCATGCTGCTAGCAGAGCTCGAAGTCTCTAGGCCATTGAGGGCGACATTCACCCCTGTTTTCCAACAGCTCCAGGCAACTTTTACCCATTAGCCCAGGTTCCTCCTCACAGCTCCCCAGCCTGACGTGCCTTCACACCTCTCAGTAACTTTGGCGTCCTCTGGCTTACTAACCATCTTCACTGCCCAGGGACTTGTGCTTTGATGGGGTCACCAAACCAACCTAGACTAATCATCCCATCCCAAGATCCTTGGCTTGATCTAGCCCAAGGGCCTGTTTTATTGCGCATATTTTAGGAACGAGGATGTGCATATTGCAAAGGGCATTCCTCCTTTCAGGATATGTGAATAAAAGACATCGTATCAGTGTGTTCATTTTAGCGCCTCTGCTTACCTCGATTTCTGTTGCCTAACACAAGGGGGCTAAACAGAGAAGTAATGCCCCAGAGGCAGATCGGGGCAGCCTGGTCAGGGTGTGGCATAGAGGGTGATAAAGACATAACCTAAGCTCTTCTTCTTTAAGACATCGACTACTTAAGTGTCATCCAGGAGACACCTACGACAACCTTCATTTTGAAGATGAAAACCCTAATGCAGAACCCACTTCAAGGACTCCCCTAAGGTCACAGCAGGACTGACTGCACTAATCCAGTCCATCGAGCACTCCCCTGAAGCACTCTTGCTCCCATAGGGGCTTAATTCTAAAGAGTTTAAATTTATCTAGACTCTATCATGACATCTTCAGAATACAGTCACATATTCCCCACAAACATACAATTTTCACTTTAATTAAAATGAGCTTACAGTAATTGCTATAATTTCACTCCTGGTCTTCATGACTCATTTAATAAAACCCTCTCAAGACTCTCAATAGTCCTGGGCCTTGCTCTAGGCACCTCATTCTTCCTTCTCATCACATCATGGCTGGCAAAGATCTTGAAACAGATCATTGTCATCGTCGAAGTATCTGGAAGGCTTGAAATACTTTAGCATATCTGAATTGTTGTCAGAATGTATATACGAAATGTGAGATGTGTGAGCTTCCTGAGGCATTGGATTGAAAACCTTGTCTGCTCACTCTTGCTTTCTGCTAAGATTTTCTTTCCTCCTTCTACTCAGATGGCTACCACAGAGCTTGAAGTTTTCCCTATGATAAGCTAAGAAAGCTACAGAATCTATGGTCACTTATTAAGACATCCACATTTTTATCAACCGTTTAATCCTTTTAATCAACCAGGCACACCCTACAGCAGTGGCCAGTTCTTTGATTTCTGAGCAGAGCAAGCCCTCTCTGTGTGAATGACCTCTGGGGGGAAGCCAGTGTTCAGGAGAATGACAAGCCTGGGGAAGGGCTGCTGTGTACATGTTGAGAAGGATCCCACCAATGCCACACCAATTAATTACGAATCTTCAACACAGAGAGAATCAAAGTACCAGCCCACCTCGCAAAGCATGCGACTCCTCTGAGAAGACTGTTCAAAGTTCTACTTTTTGCTTTTCCGTTTGGTATAATATCTGTCCAACCAGAAGGATGAGCTTTAAGAACTCAGCTGAGTTGAAACAAATAGAATGTCCTTTGTGGCACTCCCCTGGTTCTCTGTGGGGAGCTGGAAGGGCAAGCAGGTGATCAAATGCACCAGGCACCAAAGAAAGGACATGCTTAAGACCGAAAGGATCGTGTTGACAAAAGGGAAAAACATGTCAACCAACTTTTTATATATATACAAAGAAAATATAATTGATGTCTTTCTCACATCTTGTAGAACCACAGAAATAGGACAAAAGTTATCATATAGATGTGGAAAAAATAAAGACTTCGTGGGTCCACCAGAGGTCGAGATGTGAGTATAATGTTTCTTATGAAACCTGTAAACCTAAAGGGTGCTCATGATCCGTAAATGTTGGCTTAAAGGACTTTACTTAAATCATAAGAAATTGTAAAGGTTGAAACTGGAGGCGATTTCAGCTGGCAACAATATTTTTAAGATAGAACTTATTTGAGGATAGTCTCAAATGTCTGATCTACAGTAAGTTCAAACATTCAGTGACACCAAGGTTGAGCTCAAAGACATTAAGAATCTTGAGACAAAAATTCCAAAGCAACCAGAAAACAACCATCAGGAACAAAAATAAAAGTGGCTCAAGGCACCATGATCTCCTCATATGCCTGATACCGCTCAGCACACCGTGAGGCTATATCTCCTCCTACGGTCCTTTCAACTAGTATGTAAAAAAAAAATCCCTGAAGTCCATTAGAAGCACTGGAGAGCTAGAGATTATTAGAAATCATTATTTATGCACACACACACACACACACACACACACACACACCTACACAACTACTGCTATCCTGACTACCACCCCAAGTACGGGTTGAAGAGTCAAAACTATTTTATTTTTCTTTTAAGCTACAAGTTTTATGACGCTCTACTTGGATTCTATGAAATTTCTTTCTCAGGCACAACTTTTCCTTGAGCCAAATGTTCCCGCACTAATAAAATTGGATAAATCAATCACTTTCGATGTCCCCTGTCTTTGATTCAGAACATCAGGCGATGCCAAAGCTGTTATGAAGAAGGCCCAAGTGTCCTAAATGCTTACTGTGTAAATGTTCTGGTCTCTGAACTTAGGAAAGCTATAAAAGAAGCTGAGAGAAATTCTTAAAGTAAAACAGGGACCTGAGTTAAAAAAGGGTCTGGGAGTTAGGCTATCTGGGTTGTCTCCTTAGTTATGATACTTAAGAACCATTGGACTTTTCAATACGTTCACATTCCAGTTTTGTGCAAACAAAGGATTGAAATGCAAAATAGATAATATTTGGAAGTATGATATAAAATAAGCATTAATGTCAGTTCTTAATGACACTAAAGGCCAACCAGGAGAATAACTAGAAGCATCCAGCACACTGTAAACGTGGGGTGCTTAGATTGCTTCATGTACCCAGATGTGCTTCCGCGTCTAATCTAGATTTTCCCAGGTATAATGGCTTTAAGAAATAAGGATTGAATAGTTTAATCAATGAACTATGTAAAAATACTCACAGATAAATACACTGTCAAATAAACAATAATAGCACATAGAGTGTGAATGGTCAACACATACTAAGATTCATGTGAACAATACGTGAAAATGGCTATTAAGGAAAAAATAGTCAAAGTAAAGGAAGAATTCAGAGGAATGAGAAGTAGGGCTTGAGGTGGCTCAGCGGTTCAGAGTGTTGCCGTTCTTGCAGAGCCCAGGCGTCAGGTCCAGGTATCCAGGCTGGGTTGCTCAGCTCCAGAGTGTATGACCCCCCTCTTCTGGCCTCCGTGGGAACCCACACATATGTGTGATATATATACACATGGGTGAACACACACACACACAAAAGATGAATCTCAAAACAACAGAGGGAGGAAAGGACGGAAGACGTAAACAGGAGCAGACAGAGAAATGTTGAGAGAAGACGAGTAGGGAAGCAGCAGGGGAAGCCTTCTGAACTTCTGGACAGCCTAGATTGTGACAAAGGGACGGTGAAAGGTAATATTTTCCAAATCCTAGGAATAAAAAGCTTTATGGTGAGACCAGATATCTAAGAGCCGCAAGCATCCGGGTGAAGAACTGTACTGTGTGGTAGACTGGACATGCAGGACAATTAGCAGTGAGTGATAAACACACCCTCAACTTTGGACCTAGGACAGTGAGTCAAGCCACTGACCAATAGGAAGGAACTGCCTGGCTCTCTGCAGAGGGACACACAGTGACTTGGTGTCATCTATAAGGGCTTTCCTGAAGGAGCTAGTCCATGAGCAGAAATGCGGACTGTGACTTCCCTATTGCTTAGGGAATATGGAAAGCTTGGAGTTGTTGAAGTCATGGTGAATTTATTGGAATTAAGATTAAGTAAGGTTCTTGGGTACAATGGTTATCCAACTTTATACCTTGATTGAGCAAGCTTCCACTCCAGCCTGGGCTAAATTCATTGTCTGGCCTCCTACTCATATGAGAGTATACTCATTCAAAACTCAAAGGAATTATGCCATTTGTCAGTCTTCACTTTGCATTTGGTTTACTTTTTGAACTGGGTATTTTTCTCGGTGCTAATGAAAATTTCCTGACAAAAGCACCCTCTGTCCTGACTTGGTTCACAGCTTCAGAGTAGAGCCCATCGTTGCAGGAAAACGGTGATGGAGAAGAACTGTAGGTGTGGTGGGAGGAGCGACAGGCAGCTGGTCACACTGAACCCCAGTCAGGAAGTAGGTAAGATGAGTGCTGGTACTCAGCTAGCTTCTGCCCTTTCCCTTCATAAGCATCTGGGACCCTAGCTTGTGTCAGGATGCTACTCCAATTCATGGTAGGTCTCCTTCTTCAGATAAACCCCTCTGGCAACACCATCATAGCCATATACAGACATTTGTCTTCTGGGTGGCTATAACTTCCATCAGTTGACAACCAGATTAATCATCATAGTTTTGTCTCCCACAGTCAGAAATCACTTTGTAAGACTGTCTATAGCACAGTTCTGTTTTGTTTTGGTTTTTGTTTTTTATATTATCATTATCATCATCATCATCATCATCATCATCATTAATTATATTATTTACGTACATTTCAAATGTTGTTCCCCTTTCTGGTCTGCCCTCTCCAAGTTCTTCACCCTAGCTTCCCCCTCCTTTGCTTTTGAGAGTGTGCTCCCCCACCCACCCACCAACTCCCACCTCACCCCCACTAGCATCCCCCATCCCTAGACCATCAAGTTGCTACAGGATTAAGCACATCCTCTCCTACTGAGGCCAGACAAGGCAAACTTCTGCTACATATGGGCCAGTGGCAGTGGACCAGCCCATGCATGCTATTTGGTTAGTGACTTATTCTCTGGAAGCTCTGAAGGGTCCCTATGGGGTTGCAAATCCCCTTCAACTCCTTCAGTTCTTCCCCTAACTCTTCCGTAGGAGTCCCTGACATCAGTCCAATTGTGGGCTGTAAGTATCTGCAGCTGTCACAGTCTGGTACAGCCTCTCAGAGGGCAGCCATGCTAGACTTCTGTCTGCAAGCACAACACGGCATCAGAAACAGCATTGGGGTTTGGTGCCTGCCCCTGGGATGGATCGCATGTTTAGCAGCTCACTATACGGCCTTTCAGTCTCTGCTCCATTATTGTCCCTGCATTTCCATTTAAGTCTGAGGACAAAATCTTCATGGAAGTCCCATCATCCTATACAATAGGCTGCTCATGGGTGATTGCACCAGTCTTTATGAACTCATTTCTCATTTTTGTATGTGTCTGAGGGGAAGGGTGATTCTCTCTCTCTCTCTCTCTCTCTCTCTCTCTCTCTCTCTGTGTGTGTGTGTGTGTGTGTGTGTGTGTGTGTGTGTGTGTGTGTGTGTACAGGGGGGTATGGGAGTACATATGCACATGTATGTACTTGAGAGTACAGCCTGGAGGCCAACATCAGATGTCTTCTTCAACTGCTCTCCATCTCATTTTTCTCAAGCAGGAGCTGTTACTGAACATGTAGGTTGCTTATTCAGCTAGACTACTGGCTAGGAAGCCCAGGGATTCTCTAGTGCTGGGAATACACCACATAGAGAATTTTTCATATGGGGTCCAAACTTAGGTCTTTACACTTTTAGGACAAGCATTTAGTGGACTAAAACATCTTGCCTTGTCTTCATTCATCTAGGATGCCTTTCAGACAAGTCTCAGTTTGTAGCCCCAGACTGCTGGACTGGAATTCACTACGTAGCCAAGAATAATCTTAAGTACTTCGTCCTCGTGCCTCAGCACGCTGTGTGTTGAGATTACTCGTGTGCACTAGCACGCATGGCTTCCTTTTCTCACCTGAACCTGCAGCCACTCGGAGCCGTCTGTGCCCAGTGCTGTCTTTCCCCTCTTAATTCTCTTCCTTCACTCTGAATATCACAGCCACATATGGTCCTTAGATCTCAACGTTTGGCTTCCGGTGCAGATTTCGGCTTACATGCACATAAACTCCTTTATCATCTCTGCTTACGACTGTTCTCTGAGATATCTACCCCCTCCTACAGACCTACTGTGACTCAGACCCACAGCCTGACCTCCCAGCCATGCGATTCCACGGAGGTGGGTGGGAGGAAGAGAAAGAGAGAAAGAGACTTCAAGTCAGCTACCTTAGCACCAGTACGTAGAGTAACACCTCCATGAATATTTTAAATAATCTCATGAATTAATTTTTAAAAGGCTCATTGTTTGTCTCTAGGCAGCCATGGAAGCTTCTATACAAAACATATCTACGAGCATTCTCGAGCAAAGACAACATCCCCTCTAGTGAAACCCACGCTCCAAATTCAAAGAACAACTCCCCTGACCTCTACGGAGACAGATTTCTTTGAGGGGCCCATGGACCAAGGGCAGACACGCAGACTCGTGAAGTGAACGGTAAGCACACCACTGGGTGAGAGCTCTGCAACATCCCCGTAAGTTAGACAAGTGCTTATAATGAAAGGTTTGTGAGTTCAGAAAGCCCCGGGGTATTAGAAAAGACAGTTCGGCTTCCTATCTGGGAAGAAATGACAGCTCTCCTCACTGGAATTAAGCTTCAGATATTCTTGAGAAGAAAATAAAAGAACTTTCTGTGAGTAAAGAAAGACTTTGGACACACTGAAGGAAACCTGCCTCCATGTGACCGTGACCTCATGGGATCTGATGCCAAATGTATTGACAGTGCTCAGAGAGTCTGGGCATCGTTTCATCAAGAATGATGGCTTCGTCACTACAGGTACGACTATGGAGGCTGTATCTACACCCACTCAGTGTGGATGACAGCCCATCTACTTACCCCAAAACAATCACTCCCTGTAGAATGTTCAGCTGAACCCCTTCCTTCAACTCTGCTTCCGTCTGAGAGTCAGTCACCGACAGGTCTCCTGTGGACAGCTGCAGCCGGGTCCAACCCGACTTCTGTATTCCAGATTCCTCTGCCATGCACCTTCCCTATGCCCCAGAATAGGATTTCAGAGCTGGGAGCTGCATCTACTCTCGCTCAAAACCTAAATCTGTCTCCGTAGAGGTCAGGGGAGTTGTTCTTTGAATTTGGAGTGCGGGTCTCATTAGAGGGGATTTTGTCTTTGCTCAAGAATGCTGGTAGATGTCTTTGTATAGAAACCTCCCTGTTCTGTAAAAAGTAAAACTCAAGTAGCTGCCATGGTGTATACAGATTTAGATGACTGACATACCCACCTCCAACAGCCTCTTCTCCCTCCCTACAGTTATTCTAGTTTCTCCCCTGCCCATTCCACATGCGCATTATAAAATGGTATTTATACATGAATAATTTTTATATTTAAAAATAGTCTCAGAACCACCAAATTGTATTCAAGTCATTTCTTCTGCTTTGCTAACTCTCCTTCATTTGATGAACCCCATATTTCCCTTGCTGATTTCTCTCAAGTAGCAGTTCTTCAGGTAAAGGCCATTGACCCTTGGCAGGGCTGAGGAATGTTCCACCTCTCTGCCCACTACCACTATGTGCTCTCCAGTACCCAAGTATGGCCCTGTGTGCATGCTAGCCTTCACCAGTCCCAAGCCAGCATCAAAGGCACGATCTGTTCTCAAAACTCATGTCAGAACACAGAGCCCCACCAGTATAAGGATCCCCAAATGGGAACTTCTAAAAGTCACACTGAGTGAAAGGCATGCTGCACCACAGTGGGCCCTCAATAAGCATCTGCTAAGTAAATGAACGTAAGAAGCATCACCAGGCAAGTAGTGCAGACAGAGGCTCGCAGGTGGGGTCGGTAGTGCGTAGACAGGTGGGCTGTGGAGGTAGTGGGTGGAGTCAGAACTCGAACAAAGAGAGCCAAGAGCAACACTGGAGCATCAGCTAGAAAGAGGGACCTAATGCTTTCCAGTCCAACCCTAAGACTTTTGTGAAAATAGAATGGTCTTTAGAGTTCTGAAAGATGGTTTCAGCCTCTTCTACAAACCTGCAGAATGTGATTTATTGTATTATTGACTAGGATAGGGAAGAATGACCCTGGGGAATGATCTAACAGTAATAGTCTCCAAGGAACCACAAAGGTGTCACTTCTGTGCAAATGAGCATTTGGAGTAGAAAGAGAGAGACTGCAGATATAAATTATGCAGCACTTCACTGTTTTGATATCATGTCTCACAAAAAAGGCTAATGTAAAGTAAGAAAAGAATCGAAATGCCTTTTGATTAAATAACAAATGTAGATTAATATTTAAGGGACATTTCATTATATTCATGAGGGTGGACACTTGAAAGAGAGAGAAGGGCTTAGAGGAAAACTTGAGGTTCACCACTGGCGATGGGTTTAGTTCTGTAGGTTGGTGCTAAGAAACACAACAGGGCTGGACAGCGGCTGAGTCAGTAAACTGTGTGCACGTGTGCAGGAGAGTTCAAGCCTGGAACTAGGGTGAGGGAGATGGGCAGATCTCTGGAGTCCTTAGCAGCTGTCCTAGCCAAACTGGGGAGCACCAGAGATTGAGAAACCCTATCTCAAACAACAAGGTAAATAGCAACTGAGTAAAACACTCAAGGTTGACCTCTGGCTTCCATGTGTAAGCACACACAAATGCATGCCTCTCCATAGGCACATGTGCATCCACGTATGTGAATACATATCTGTGCACAGATATGCACAGATACAGCACACTAAAAAGGAAAGAGAAGTAGCTAATAAAACACATCAGACTACCCTGCCCATGTCCACATTTAAGCACTCCTAAGGAGGAAACTGTCACTTCTGAGCTCTGCATTTATTATTCCCTTACCCTCATTGTCCCAGTCCACAGCTACAAAATAATTCCCAAGGATGTGAGAATTACCAGCGCGTCTTGATCTTGTGATAAAAATACCCTGACAAAAGCAACTTGTCTGGGAAAGGTGTTTGTTTTGACTCACAGCCCAGGAACACAGTGAGGAAGTCATGCAGCAGGGGCTAAGCCATCAGGTCACTTTGTAGTCACAGTGAGGAAGCAGAGGCAGATCCATGTTCAGTCACCACCCACTGTTACATTCGGTCCAGAACCCAAGCTCAGACAGAGAACTGTGTCACCCACAGTTACAAATGGGACTTCATACCAGAGTTAACCAAATACAGAAAATCCCTCCCAGGTGTGCCTCCAGGTCTACTGTACTCTTGGATGATTCTACATCCTGTCAGGGTAACCACTGAAAATACCCACAGCAATGGGTAACTTGTGTGTGGGCGGATGCGGGGTGGGGGGGTAACAGAAATCTACCAACTAAAACTCTGAAAGTCACTTTATTCATGATTTCAGCATCTGACTTAGACACAATTTGAAAACAGACAAGGTAGAGTCTCACTCGGTATTATGGCTTCAGAGAGGAAGGCCAACTGTGTCATTACAAATAGAAAAGACCAAAACAAGCAACCACAAACGCTCCCTGCCAAGCCCTTGTATAGGTGATCTTAAGCCCAAAGCCCGTTGGTGAGAGGCAGTTCTCATCACTCCAAGATTCCTCCAGGGCTGGATCTTAAATATTCATTCACCCTGGGAATTAAGTTTCAACATGAATTTTCTCAGGAAGAAACCATAGCCTCCTCTTGCCTAGATATTCTCTCCTTATGTGAGCAGTGCCAACGTGCACTGAAAGGGTGTGGGCCATATGTAAAGTCCCACCTGGAAGGCAGTTTACCTCCAACAAGGTGACACAGCAGGGCAGGCAAGGTAAGGATGCTCCAAGAATAGAAAAGAATTTAACAGATGAGGCAGGAGGAGAAAAGCATCAGCTCTCAATGTGACTGTCTGCTCTCTACAGTCTCACAGTCCCTACAAAGCATAGTCATAGAGGTGAATGTAACCACCCCCCCCCACACACACACACTAAATAAGTTTCAGAATACATTCTTACATCAAATCGATAATTGGTTTGAGGGAAGACATCTTCCAGATCCTGAGCAGGTTTTTAGCTCAGAAGCCAGTGCTAGGTTAGCTTTGACCCCCTGCTGACAGCATTTCCTTTGTTCTGTGGCCAACTTGCTGACATAAGGCCCCGGCAAAGCTACGTAGAGTCCAGCCATACTCTGTCATCTCTAGTCTTGTTTGAAGTTGCTACAAACAATTTACAGGTTCCACCTATCCCTGCTTTTAATTCGGCATTTGTTTCCCCCACTGAGTAAATCGGAGCAGAGCTGCCTACCCCAGAGCTGTCGTGGAGACTAAGCATGAGGTTGGTGTTTTCTAAGAGTGAGTAGGAAAGGCACATGAAAGAGAAGGGCGCCTCCACTAGAGCTCAGCATAGGTCTGGGGCATAGAGAGGCCAGGGCAACCACTAAGGTCACTTCCGCTTCGTAGTGTGCATATTACAAGTGCAGCTCGCTCATCAGCAAGATGCACGCAGGGCATCTCACTAGTGTGTCTGAATTTGTTTCACGGACTACGAAAGAGTAGAGACACCTACTAGAAGGGGCACCCTCACAAGTTACACTCTGCTCAGAGCAACTGGTAATGACTGATGGATATGACCATGCAAAGTCCTAGCCTGATTTGGAGCAACTCTGCATGGATGCCCAAAATCAAGAGCTCTCCATATGTTGGGTTAAGGCCTCTGTTACAACTAAGCTAAAAGCTAGGTTTGCATTTCTCCTCCCTCTGCTCTTGGGTCTGATATAACTAGCTGCCCCAAACTCCTGCCTTGACTTCTCCCACAACGGTGGTCTGTAACTTGCATTTGAAAGACGACTACACCCTAAGCTGCCGATGTCAGGGTGTTTTATCATCGCAACAGAAACGGAACTAGGAAGATAATTAACTCTGCAAAACTCTTCCAAAGTAAATAACTACCAGAAGGAGCACCCTTACAAGTCACACTTTCTCAGGGCAACTGGAAATGGCTGATGGATGTGACCATGCAAAAAGTCCTAGCCCGATTTGGAGTAACTCTGCATGGCTGTCCAAAATCAAGAGCTCTGTATATGACTTGGGCTGAGGCTTCTGTTGCAAGTTTACCGTACCTCAGATACTCCCATCATGCATTTCTGCCTCCTTTCTTACTCTCCTCCAGTTCCTTTCCCCAGTAACGATATGCAAATTTCTATTTTAAGGTCCATTACAAAAGGAGCTCCACGGGGGTTGGGGATTTAGCTCAGTGGTAGAGTGCTTGCCTAGCAAGTGCAATGCCCTGGGTTCGATCCCCAGCTCCGAAAAAAAGAAAAAAAGAAAAGGAGCTCCACTCTGTTATTCTCGTTATTCTGACAGAGCACTAAGAACCTCCATGCAGTTCAGATCTATGAGATGCATCCATTCAGAACATCTCCAGAAAATTTACTGGTGAGGGCCTAAAGCATAGCTGCCTTTCCCTGGGCTGAATCCCACCAAAGACTGGGGATTTCAGTGGTCTCAGTGCACTTAGTAGCATTTCTCCTGAGGAGCTGACTTTAAACAGGCAGAGACTCCAAGCCTTAGAAACTAGAAAGAGAAACAACATCTGACCATTCTATGGCTTCCGTATCTCTTAGACACCACCAGAGAAAGACACAAGAAAACCCTTCATAACACAGAAAACTGCACTTGTTACCCTTTCAACATGATGATGATGATGATAATGATGATGATGATGATGATGGTGGTGGTGGTGGTGGTGGTGATGATGATGATGATGATGATGATGATGATGATAATAATAATAAAATCTATCTTGTCCTGAATCTCTCTTTGTTAGCAAAAATGCATGTCCCCAAATAGCTTAGCCCACAGGAAATCTCAACGGTGTCCCAATGTCACTTGCCTGGAAATGTTCTCTCACAGAATTGGGTGGACTAGATAGGTCTAAAGCATTCGGTTCTCTCCATAAAACATATTAAGAACCGGACATTAAATATCCAAGAGTGACCTTAATTCCCATGTCTTAGTTAGGGTTACCATTGCTGTGATGAAACACCGTGACCAGAAGCAATTTGGGAAACAAATGATTTATGTCACCCACAGTTCCAAGTAACAGGTCATCATTAGAAATACATGGGGGAAATACAATAAGGACAGGAACTCAGACAGGTAGGAACCTGGAGCCTAGAGCTGACGCAGAGGCCGTGGAGGGGTGCTGATTACTGACTTGCTCATCCTGATTTGTTCAGTCTGAGACTGGCAGCCCAGGGATACACCACTCACAGTAGGCTCAGCCCTTCCCTATCAGGGACTAAAAAATGCCCTCAGCTGGATCTTCAGGAGGCATTTTCCCAGCTGAGGGTTTCTCCACTCAGAGGACTCTAGCTTGTGTCAAGTTGATATAAAACCAGCCAGGAAACTCTTCCAGGTGAGAGATAGGAAAAAATCAAGCAAGACAGGCGTGGGAAAACAAGTTGACCTCTCAAGCACAAGCTGTGGATCCATGGGGATCTTTCCTCTGGGAAAGGACTGATTTCCATGTCTTAGAGTAGGTGTCCGTTCTATTTCCCTAGCCCTCTTGGCAAAATTGAGAAAGGCCGCTTCTGCTTCATACCCCCACCCCCAGGTGACTTGACGTAGTAGACAAAGTGGCACTTGGTAATATTTCTTGACTCTGCAAACAGAGAGAAAGAAAAATTTACAGATGTGAGACTGACTTCCTCACATAACTTTACCATATTTCACACTTTGTTGAGAAGTCAGGCAGAGAACTTCACACTTCATTGAAAATCCATTAAAACAATTACTAGGTCATTAGTATGGACTTTTAAGTACTGGCTTTCAATCTCCCCCACTAAAGGAAGCCCTTCAACAGATCCCTACCACTCTTCACAAGCCAGGCCAATGGGCCTTGAGTAAACAGCCCAGATACATTAAAATGTGTTCTCATGGGGGAAAATACAGTCTCATCAAGGAAGAGAGAACGGTAATCATTTAAAATTAGGGAGGAAGGGAGGTGCCAGGGACATGGCACAGCAGAAATTCTCGGAGCAACTTACAACTGCCTGCAAATCTTGTAGGGTCCAACATCCTCTTTGAACATCATTGGCTTCTGTGCCCCTGTGGTGATCATGAAGAGGAATAGGCACACATAGAGATGCACATAGATACGAATAAATGAATAAAATAGGAAAAGGAATCAGTTACAGCGTGCTTAAATATTTGAAATCAGGACAAGGATTGGACAAGTGATGTGGGAGGCTATCCAATGATCATCCAAACCCTGTTAAATAGGCAAGACAAGCTTTGGTGTTTTACAACCAGGAAGTAGTACTATGGCTAGCGTTGTCAGTAATGGCTTATATATTCAACAGACTAGAAGAGAGTTTAGAACCTTTTAGCATAAAAGAATTACGTATTTTTGGGCTGGAGACATGGCTCAGAGGTTAAGAGCACTGTCTGCTCTTCCAGAGGTCCTGAGTTCAATTCCCAGCAACCACATGGTGGCTCACAACCATCTGTAATGGAATCCGGTGCCCTCTTCTGGTGTGTCTGAAGATAGCAACAGTGTACTCACCTACATAAAATAAATAAAATCTTTAAAAAAAGGAATTATGTATTTTTGAGGGGAATGAAATGAAAATTTTTATGACTTAAGCATTTTTCCATAATATATATGCATGTGTATCAAATGATCACACAATAAGCAAACATATGAATTTATATATATACATATTTATATATACATATACATATATATATATATATATATATATATATATCAGCTTAAATTGAAATGTGGACAGGTAGGGAATTTTCTGCCAAACTTGAAAATCTGAGTTCAATTCTGAGACCCATGTGGAAAGAAAGATAACTCTTAAAAGTTGTCCCCCGATTTCCACATTTGTTCTGTGTCACAGACCCACTTACCCACTTACATACATAGATACATATGCATATACAGACAGCCACACATACATGAATAAATCAATTAATATAATAAACATAAAAGAGGAAGCACTGCCCATGATTCAATTCTATCACCATATGCCGTGCACAACAGAACTGTACACATCACTTTGTCCTCAACTGGAAAAGCTGTAGAAAGGCACAGAGGGCAAAATGTCAGCTGACTGAGGACTGTGCTTCTCAAGGCAATCAGAAGAACCTGTTGAGTGACTCCCAAGACTTTAAATAGTAACTCTTGCCAGCGACTCCACAATTAGCTTCAGCCCAAATTTCTTTCTAGATCTTCAAATGTTCACTTGGTCACCCACTTGAAGGTCAACCAAAATCTCAAATGTGACCAAGTGAGGTCACTTTCCCCTGACCTTGCCCCCCATCTGTTCTGTTGTACCTTTTCTTGTTGATATATGAGTCATGATAAAACTGCACAGATTCGTAGTGCACCATTGATAATTTTGATATGTATCAGATATGAAGCCATTATTAAAGCCAAAGCAGTTTATATAACCATCATTCAGAAGCATTTTTCATAGTCAATTATGACTCCTCTCTGTCAGGATCTCATCGCCCTTTGCAATTCTCTTTCCCAGCGACCATGACCCTCCTCAGTCACTAATCTCAGTGGTTGAATTTACACGCCTGGGAAAATGAAACTTAAACTGAAGAATTGCCTCCAACCGATTGACCCTTGGGTATTCTATGGGGCTATTTCTTGATTATTAATTGATGTAGGAGAGCCCAACCCACTGTGGGCGGTGCCATCCCTAGGCAGGTAGGCCTGGACTTGTAAGAATGGTGAGCCTTAGAGCAAACCAGTAAGTAACTTTCTTCCATGGTTTCTGCCTCTACTCCTGCTTGAGTCTCTGCCCTTTTTTAACCAGATGATGGGCTGTAACCTATAAAAGGAAGCAATTCCTTGTCTTCTCAAGTTGCTTTTGGTCATGGTGTTTGTCACAGCCATGGAGAGCAAGGTAGAGCACCTCACCACAGTTGAATTTACGTTTTGTTGAGTTTATTTTTATTCTCTGACTTTAGCACAATTAATTTGAGACGTGTATGTTCATATTTATCACTTGGCAAGTTTTAAAATTAACTTCTTTGAGATCTCACACAATGTCATTCACTGACGTCATATTCATTCTCCTCTCCACCTCCATTCCTGTTGAACCCCAATTTCCACCTTGTCCCTATCCTATTTTCATCTTTCTAATTACCGAGCCATGTTCTATAATGCGACTATATGTATTCCCATCAATACACATCAAAAACAAGAGTTGCGTTCTTGTCTGACTAGGTACAACACATAAAACTGCTACCATTTTCTGGGGCACAAGGTATGCCTATCTTTAACTTTCAAAGGCACTGTCAAACTGGTTATAAAAATCAGTTGTGACAATTTTACACACCATCAGCAATGAACACACACATTCTGGTTGTTCCGTTTCTCACCAGTATGTGATGTGATCAGAGATTTTAACATCAACTATTCTTACATGTGTGCAATTTTCTTATTGGGATTCAATTTCCAGTAGCCTAATAAGCTATGATATTAAACATGGATGTTATGTCTGTTTGATAGTTATCTGTTTGGGTGGAATGTTTATTGAATTTTTTTTACCACTTTTAAAATATGGTAGTGTGGTTGTTTTAAGTTGAAATTTGAAGTTTCTTCATATATTTGAGATAAGTCTTCCACCAGACATATGTCTCACAAATGTCTTCTTTCCATACGTGTTTCTGGCTATACAATTTTCTCATAACGTGCTCGAACAGCATCCTTTCATGCTAAGGAAATCCAGTCAGCCAGCCTGTTGCCTAATGAATCATGAATTTGATGCGGTACCTAAGAACTTAAACTAACTTTAGGAAAAAGATGTTTTCTCCTACATTTAAGATTTAATTTGAAGCTTCTGACAAAATTTGAGTTGATATTTGTGTATTGTACATGTATGTAAGTATGAATCAAAGATCAAAGGCCCCCACTCGTGTGTGTGTGAGTGTGTGTGTGTGTGTGTGTGTGTGTGTGTGTGTGTGTGTGTGTGTGTGTGTTGAGGACAGGAGTACATTGCCTAAGCAGACTTTATCACCGAATTGCTTTTACGCCCTTCCTAAAATAAATGTCTGTGAGGCAGACCGACTCAGACGCTTTCCCAAGTCTCTGTTTCCTCAGACACAAGGCTGTTCCTTTCTTCTGACATAGGGAGGCCACCTGCCAAATGAATCGTATCTTGTTTCAGTCAGAAGGTGAGAAAGTAGAGTCAGGGTGCTGTTTTCTGTGATATCAGGATATATATTTTGGGATAACGTGTCCAAAACCCTCAGTGGCAGACTTGGGGTACAGTTTCTGTGCATATTGTCCTTCATATTTGTCTCTAAGCCAGTGGTTCCCAACCTTCCTAATAATGAGACACTTCAACACAGTTCCTCATGAAATTATTCCATTGCTACTTTATAACTGTAAATTTTCTGCTGTTATGAGCTGCAATGTAAATATCTGATATGCAGGATATCTCAGATGTGATATCCCACAGGTTGACAAAAACTGTCTTAAGTGTATCATCCATTCTGTCCTGTTACTAATGGGAACATTTAAATATTTGTTTCTGTTGTTTGTTGGTACATAGACACGAACTTGGTTTTGTCTACTGTTCCTGTATCTGGCATTTTTGCTAGGTCTGGTCCTCATTTCTAACTTTATGGTGTTCATCTCAGTTCATCAGAGATAACTACTTTGTGAATTCTATACCTTCTATTTCAATATGGCTTCTTCTCTGGCCTTTTATTTTCCTTGAGTCACTGGCTAGAAACCCTACATCAACAACGTGTGGAACTAGAGCTTAAATACTGCCCATAGCCACATGTGAGGACATGGTTTGATGCTGGGGGAAGCTCTTTGCTTCAAAGACACTACAGGTAACAGGTTTCTGTCCTCCCAGAATGTTAAAAATGCAGAGACTAGAAAGCTACATAATCTATGACATGTGGAGTAGAGCCCTCAGAAAAGACCAGTTGAAGTAGAAAATAATTTGCTTCAAACAAATAGCACCCTCATCTTGTCTCATAAATCTTACAGAACCTGAGAAAAATTAAACCATCCCAGGTAAATTAGCTCAATACATTAGACATGGGTTTGGCAAGCTAAGGAATGTCAACAGGTAGTACTTAGTGAAAAGGCAAAAAATATGAGAGAAAACATTATAAAGGCAGAGCAGTTCAGATAATTTACAGCTCCACCATGTTCCCAACACAGTTGATGAATGGTGGGGAGGCCAGGGTGGCTGGGTAGAAGCTGCCAAGACATGCAAGAGGGAGACTGGGAAGGAGTAAGGAGAAGATAGTGGGGACCTTGAGAGCTATTTTAAGATTTAACTTTGACTAATGTTGGATGTCCTTAAGAGGTTTTGAGCAGAAAAGTAACGTCATCTGCCCTGAAGTAAAGGTTTGAAGAAAAATCAGAATGTGAGGAAGATCAGCTGTAAAGACTGAAAGGCAACACTGGGGCTGTTAGACTCCGTCTCATTCTGGATTTAGTCAAAGTTGAACTAACAATGTTTGCTGATGGATCTGATGTTGAGTGTAGAGTTTCACCTAAAAGCCACTAAATCCATTCCTAATATGAACTGCATGGCCATGTTTAACACGAAGAAAGGGAAGCAGAGCTAAGCTCAGTAACACCACTTTCCAGGAAGATTTAAAACATCATTTTTAAGGGGTCATTAATACGACTTTCTAACAGAGATATAGAGCTGGGGGTTACAATATCAATCCCCAGAGGCTTGATTTTAGAAGATTCTAATTTAACCCCAACAATTAGCTACCATTTCACCTGAAGCACAAAACAGTCATCGAACGGCTTGTTTGATATGGGGCAGATTAGAAAGAAGAAACTAACAGGCCAACCTTAGACAGCTCTTAGCCCTTCGTCCTCTTCAGCACCCACCTTGGTCCATTTTAAGGTTAAGTGCCTTGTGTCTTTTGGCCTCTCATACTCGATGTGATCTGAAATCCAGTCAGGGATGGACGCCCTGAGTCCTGAGTAGGTGCCTTCCAGAACTGCAGCCTCTTCCCTCAAGCTACAAGCTGTTTTCAACTTCTTAAAGCTTCTCCCCTTGTAGACATTTTGAGGGAACCAAATAGGTCTCAACATAGAAGTGGAAAGTGAACGTCTTGCCTTTTTCTTTCCCAAACACATACCTTATCTTTTCTCAGTTTTTAGAAAATCAAATATCATTTGGTTTCCAAAAATATTTGTCTTGGAGCTCGGGATGAATTCCTAGTTGATGAGAAACTGTTGTTCCAGAGAAGGAAGGGAATAAACCTCTCGCTACTATGCAGACGTGCTGAGCAAATTCAGGCGTCCGGTTAGCAGAGGCAGACCTTGGCTTTCTGTGGCCTCTCCCATCTAATTGAAAACCTTTGGGAGAAGATCTTACCTGGAAGTGTTCCAAGAGGAAGCCAGAAAAGGCCCAGTGGGAACTACAATGGCCTATTTTCAATTACCAATCAAACCAACACTCAGTCACTATGCCAAAGGAGCCAGGAAAGTGGTAAACTGATATTTATTCCCACAAAACATATAAATATGCACTCTCTTGAAAGATTATTTGAAACCTAGTGACCAATAAATAATTGTAAGAGCTTCAAACTTTATTTTAACTACCTTAGTCATACTTGTCTAGGCTTGATGGTCACCAAAGAGCAAAAAGTTCTCCCCTTCTTAGGAGTCAAAATAACTAAAATTTAGGTCTTTAACTTCTAGTCTGTCCAAGTGGGATTCCTGAGAATTACAAATGTGCTGAGATTTTTTCCCCCTTCTGTCTCATATGGCATGGGACTTTTTTCTCATGACTTTCTGTGATGAGAAAATATAATGGCCTCCCCCGCCCCACTCCAGGCTTTAGAACCTAAATCTGCAGCCCATATACAATGCTAACAAATGGTTAAGACCTGAACCTGAGTGATATGAATTGTTAAGTATTACAGCTCCGAGTGTTTAGTTATGGTTAATTTATAACTAAACACACTAGTATTTAGTGGAACAAAAAGGTCATTAGTGTCTTACTAGGAAGCAATTAAATTAACAGCTCCAAGCTATTCATCAAATCACAAAACAGATGCTGAACTTTTCCGTAGGAAATCACATTCTAGAACGCAGGAAAAGAGCTAAACTCAAGACACAGCAAATCTGCCTCTTCCCTTCAGCTTCTCTAGAAACAAACAAACAACAACAACAACAACAACAAATCCACCTCTTTCATCTGTAGCCAGAGTCCCAGAGCTCTTTACACTACAGACAAGGCAGAGAGAACTAAGGATACCGAACAGAACAATTCCACAGACTTATACATAAAGGCATTCTCGATCCCCTACCACTCACCAACAGGATTTCGCTCACTCACTATGTGAAATCCTTTGCCTCCATTGATGACAATATAATTATTGTCATATAACAAAACAATACATTCAAATGATGAGATATGATCAACTGTATTAAGTGATGGTTATGCTTATGTAACAATGGCCCTCAAAAACAACTGTATTTAGGAGAAAATTTTTAGAAAGTTTATTGCCTGGTATGCTGTACCAGTTAGTCAAATCGATTGATCTTCATCTTTCTTTTGAGTAGAATAACCTAGGGAATGTGATGGGTTAGCATGAACATGGAATAGTCAACTGGCCATAGACATCAGAGACAGAAAACAAATGAGATTTCAGTCTTGCATTGCCATTTATTACACAATTGACTCTGGGAATGAGTTTCACGGACTTAAGTGTCAGCAGCGTCCTATGTTAAATGGAAATGATACTTAACTCCTGCAGTTGTTTCCAAGACTGGATGGGGAAATGATGTAGCAAGAATTGGAGGTCGCGTTCAGGTTTAAGTGATTTAAGAAGAATTAAAGGCCTCTTGAGCAACAGGAGATACTTAACTATCATAGGTACTCGTGAAAGTAGAGGACCCCAGATTATTTGTAGATTTCTCATTGGTGATGGTCAGAGGAGCGAAGGCAGCTGTCCAAACCCTAAGAGACCTCTGTAGAACAGACCACTTGACTGAACCTTGAAGTAGCCATTCCTGTTTGTGCATGGTGGTCCTGTCTTTTCTTTCTCAATCTCCTGCCTGCCCTTTTCACTACCTAAATCCAACACTCACTCTCACTAGGGTGGCGCTTAGCCGAGCAAAGAACAGGATGGGAAAATGCTGAAACAAGGATCCAATGGGGCGACAGTTGACAGACAACACAAATTACACAAATTAACACAAATGTTAGGGTAGCTAACACTTGTCTTAACACCCACGCTTCCATTCCATGGGCTATATCTTCAGTAGTATAAAGTTGCTTTAATATTTGATAGCATAAGAAACACATAAGTAACACAATGGTTACTTCCAAACTATATGAAATACAAAATAATATTATGTAACTTTTAAAGCTATTGAGTGTTGGGAAATTTTGTTCATACACAAATTTAACCACGAGGCTTCTGCCTGGACTGCTACACTGCTACACTGTCTGCTACAGATAGGCACTAATGGTTGATGCTACAAAGGTCTCCTAGAGCATTTAATCTGTGCCCACACCCTCACACAGTTACTGGCTTTCTTGCAATAACTCAAGACATCACCTTTGGGTCTCAGCAGAGGTTCACTCTCTCAGATAATTATTTAAGGAAGCAGTTAAGCCTGCTCACTTGTACTATGAGGGCCTTTTTGAAATGCAATATGGATTGTAAGACTGCAGACTTTTTTGGAGGGCAACTATCTTATCAGTTCCATAACCTTCCCTTGTCAGCTGTTAACTCTACATGACTGTTTAACAAACTGCTCACCCTTGTTTCCTTCACTCATGTCCTTCCCAGTAAACTGGCAAAGCAGAGAAAGAAAAACAAATTGGACACAATCCCCACTCCAAGCGTCTATGTATTTATCAGGTTTTACAAGCTATGAACGAGTCACGTTGTATATAATTATGCAGCCATTTCTCATATCAGGTTTCCTCTGTCAATGTGTTGAGAATCAAGCTCAACATTGATTAGAACATGACTCATTTATCTCCTAGTGCAACTGTTTCACCAAGGTCAGACAATCTCAATAGACCCATCACACATAATCGCAAATCAGGCAAAAGCCCTGTACATAATTGAAAGATTCCAAGTCTTTCAACTGTAGAATGAAAAATGAAAAATAGTTTTTGCTGAGTGTGCAGGACATACCAAGTGCAGTGATTCAGCCATGAAATAATTAAATAAAGAAACAGGAGAGCCACCCAAACATTTTACTAACCAGTCAGCATTATGAACCAATTCTCTGTAGATGCCTACCATTCTGTCATGGTTTGTCAAGCAGTAGTATGACTGTCTTTATTTCTGTAAATGTTTAACAGACAGGATGTCTTCTGCACAGAGGACATAGGTGCTCACAGCTGCTTATAAAGAATCCTGATTTCTTCAGGTGCCCAGCGGTGGCACCTACTCAGGTGGTCCTCACACTCTTCCGGTGTCCAGGGGATCAGGAAAGAGGATGGGAGCGAGCGCTTAGGCCAATAGATTACTCATACTGGAGGCCAGTCCTACTTCTGACCTGGTGCTTTCACAGTGCTTGCACATTCATTAGAGGAGACCTAACTCCAAAAGCAGAAGAGGCCAAAAAACATGGCCTCCAGAATTCATTTTTCCTACTAGAGCTTCATTCTGGTTATAAATGAACTTTGCTTCCGAACTTTTGTTTTCCTGATTCTTTGCTTTTGAAAAATATTTTAACTGACATTCCTTAACGTCTCTGTGTATAACAATTAATTTTTAAAAATAGTATGTTTGGGGTTGAAATGTGAGACGAGACTTTGGCAGGAGAAACAAATAGCCGTTGGCCATCTGGGCTGCATCAGGCTCTCATCTAAGCAGGACATAAATGAAGTAAGAGTTTGTAAAAATACAGAATGAAAAATGACGTTGTATAGACGTGAAGAAGAAGAAGAAAAACAAGCAGACAAGCAGAACAGAGATGCGAATGGAGAGCAATGCCACTCTCAATAGCATGGCCAGAGAGGACTCTGGACCGAGATTTGAAACGCAGGGCTGATCACGTGACTACCCAGGGGGAGAGCATTAGGTTAGGGGACTGGAGGAAGTCTAAGCCCTGATGTGAAAAGGCTTAGCTTAGAGTCATCCTGGTGATTAATGTAATGATCTCCGGCAGAGCAGCCAATTCTCCTGAAAGTCTTAAGTAGCATTCCCTTCCAGCACACACACACACACACACACACACACACACACACACACACACACACTCACACACACACACACACACTCACACACACACACACACACACACACACACACACACACACACACACACACACACACACACACACACACACACACACACACACACACACACACACACACACACACACCACACACACACACACACACACACACACACACACACACACCCACACACACACACACACACACACATACACACACACATACACATATACACACACAACACACACACATATGTACATCCACTCAACACACACACACATACACACACACACACCACATGCAAGCAGGCATGTAGGCATACAGGCATATATGACTACACACACAATACACACACATACATACATCCACTCAACACACACACACCCCAACCCCCCCACACACACACATGCATGCAGGCATGCAGACACACACCACACATGTACACACAGATATACACACACGTACACACAAATACATACATGTACACGTGCACGCACACACATGCATAGACACACAAATATATACACATGTACCCCCACAAATATGCACATAATATATAAACTCAAATATATACATATACAAACATTATACTTAAACACACACAGACAGCCAGTTTCTAAACTTAATTCATTAGTTTTAATTTCTGTTTTTGTGTGCATATCTGAAACATATTCGGCAAGCAAGCAGTAGATACCTAAAATCCCTCTGAAATTCTTTAGCTAAAATACCATATTGAACTTTTGCCAATTTTGTCTTTAGTAGAAACGTATTGATAAACTCTTATATTCACTATTAGTTTTCTTTAGGATTAGTCTAAATAAAACTTCTCTACCAAGTAATATGAAGGGGAAAGTTGAAAGAAAGGATTTTGTTCTGAATGTGCTATCCAGGCCTTGGAAACTATTTTTGTTTCAGCTTTTTAGAGTGTCATGTATGAGAAGTATTTACCTTATTTCTCCCAATCCAGCTCCTTCCATGTTCCTCACACTCTTCCAAGATCAGAACCTGTTCTTATTTTTGTCAAGATTACCAGGAACCTAAATGAGGATGTGTTTTTTCACAGTTCAGAGAGTTTGTTGGGCTCACAGAGGAGGATTTGATAAGTGGAAATCTATGAGCAAGTCGGGGAGGAGAGCAAAGAGGCAGGGAAATTGTATTGGCATGTGTTATATGAAAGAAGGATCTCTTCGCAATAATAAAACAAAATACTGAAAAAGGTTTAATATACTTAAATTCAGAGGAAAAATTATCATTGTTTTGAATTGGTAATAAAAAATCTTCAGTGCATCTGAAGACCCAACAAAGCTCTTTGGAAACAGGATATATGTAAGTTATTTTCTATTGATTTAGAACAGATGATTAAAGTATGTGTCTATTAATGTCCTTCAAGGAAAAAAAACCCACAGGCTAAAGAGCGAGAAGAAGAAAATTCTGGTAAAGTCTATAAAAATATTTAGAAAATTCTCTGGAGACTCTTGCCTCACACCAGATGTGGTTAGATTCATCTTCTACATGCAAGGATAGAGTCCCGGAGATATCAGAAATTATACTTTGTCAGTATTTAAGCCAAAGTGAGGAACATGCTCTGTGTGCCTAATAGCCCTCTTCTGGAGGGCCAGTCAGAGAGAGAGAGAGAGAGAGACAGAGAGAGAGACAGAGAGACAGAGAGAGAGAGAGAGACAGAGACAGAGAGAGACAGAGAGAGACAGAGACAGAGAGAGAAAGACAGAGAGACAGAGGCAGAGAGAGAGAGAGAGAAAGAGAGAGAGAGAGAGGAGAGAGACAGGAAGGGGGGAGGGAGGCAGGGAGGGAAGGAAGAGAAAGGAAAAGAAAAAACACCTTCCAGGGAGCCAAACAGAAAAAAAAAAAAAAAAAAAAAAAAAAAAAACATCACTTTCCAGAGGGCCAATCAGAAAAAACACCTTCCGGAGGGCCAATCAGAAACTAAGCTAGCGAGCTTACCATTTAAGTCATGAAAATGTCTGTGTGTTTAAGGAAACACATCAGTCTGGTAAATGACTGGCTTGAAATAACCTAGCCAGCTTCGTCACTGGTCTGTTTTCTATTAGACAATGCAATATTAAGGCTGTTGGCACAGACTTCTGCAGGAAGCCTATACACAATCTCCATCAAGCCCCAATCGTAACTTCTTAGTCGTTTTGAAGAAACGTTACACAACATCTACAGTGAGACGTTGTGCTTAGAACCTGGCCACGGCTAGGGGCTGTCACACAGGAATCCTGTCAGTGATCTCACGCCAACGTTTTGGAACAATTGATAACAGCATCTGAGGTATTCTTTGTTGTCACTCCCTAAAACTCCCTGGAGCCCGGTCTGTGTTTTCCAATATAAGAAGCCAATTGGCTTAATGGTATTAAAATTCCAGCATTAAAGGTCTTAGAGTTGGAGACTGTTCCTTCCATTTACGTGTCCGTGGATTTACAAGCAACTTCGAGAAAGGATAGAATGCAATAGTCAAGAGATAAACTGTTGCCAGCCGGGAGGCTCAAGTTATGGCTCCGCTATTAAGACAAGTTGTCTCCTTTGCTCCAATTCTCTCATTTAAGGAAGGGAAGACAATAACCTAAACAGTAGCAAAGGATGCTGGGAAAACTCAATGATGTAAGTAGAAGGGAAGGTTTGAGTCCGGAGACTTGTGTACAGTAAAGTAGGATCTAAGTGGGATCTACCTGCAATCAGATGAGTCCCAGAGGGAGACACAAAGATTCCCACGGGCAGAAGAGAAGACATAACCGGAGAGGAGAAAGCAACGTGGTAGTGACAGATCCACAACTCAAACAGTGCCGTCAACCAACAGAGGTAGAAGATGTGCGAAACGGACTTCCCTCCAGCGCTGAAAAGCAAAAGAGAACAAAACTCAGTAGCATCCTAGTTTCAGAACATTAACAGTGCTCGCCCTGGCTGATTTGCAGAACACAGAGCACAAAGGATGCGGTTCTGCTATTCTGGGCTGCCGAGTTCACTGAAAGGCATGGTCAGTGGTCAGAAAGTCGACACGAGGTCAGAAAGATAAGACAAGGAATGTTCTGCCCCGCTCTTCCCCCGACTGTGTCCATGGTTTCTGCAGCTTGGCTTTCCAGTCTTTTCTTCTAGGGGTGGAATGCGTGTGCCGACGGATCAACGAAATTCCTCCTGCTTATCAAATGGAGGTAAATGTGACATCATGTCTGCTCCAAGACCAGGTCACTTCATGCTCCCCATTTACATAATTTTAAGATATTTTCTGGTTGGGGGGATGAGCGTGACTGTGAACATGTATGTGCAGATGCATGTGTGCATGCAGGTGTGTATGTCCATCCCTACACAGGCATGTGTAGGTCAGAGGGTAGCCTCTAATATTGCTCCTTAGGTACTGTCCACATTAATTTTCAAGACAAAGTCCTCCTCCTCCTGTCCAGACTCACCAGATAACTAAGCTGGCCAGCTAGTGAGCCCCAGGGAGTCTCCATTTTCCCTGTGCTGGAATTACATTAGTGTGTCCCCACGCCTGGCTTCTTTTGTACATGAGTTATGGGAAACCAACTCAGGCCCTCACGCACGCATGGTAAACACTTGGCCTAATGAGCCATCTTCCCAGCTCTGCTTCCTTGGTTTGGGGCTATACATTAAAAAAAAAGGACACAGCACAGACAACCCGTGAGGAGCAGGACTGTGAGACGCTGAGAGCAGATGGGAAGTAATTGAGAACCTACAGCCAAACTTAGACAAGACATGCACAAGTTAACGATAAGTCACTCATAAACCTCCATTATCCAGTTACAACTGGCTGCTAAAATTATTATTGGGATGCTGATTCAATATTTTTTTAAAAAATGGATTTTGTTTGTATCCACCATTCTTCTAGACTGTCTGGTAGGTAATAGTAGGATTATGCTGTTCACCTAGAAATATGATAAATGATCTAAACAGTCCTTTTTATGATGCAAAATATGAGAAAGAGTATTCTACCCAGCTCTCTAGGATGTGGTTTGAATGACTTAGTGATTACCAATGCCTTTTAAGAAGCCAACACTGAACAAAGGTGGAACAAATATTTCCAACATGGCCCTTGTGTTCCAGTTGCATTTATGTCCTCTTTGTTAAATACGCCCGCCTCACCCTTGAGTTCCTTTCTAGGTTGGAATCACGACAAACTTAGGAGGGAGAAGCCATGGTGACTTTGGGTTTTCTAGACTGAGAGAAATGTAGTGATTCAAGTTTTATCTCAACTTGGTTAGGCTACAATACCCAGTTTTCAAATCAGATACTAGTGTCAATGTGATGTGAAGCCTGGAGATGTGTTTGCCATCCACAGTCAGTGGCCTTTTAAGTACAATAATGTTGATAACGTCAGGGTCCTCATTCAACCCATTAAGAAGCTCAAGCACAGACATTGGAGTCTGCCGTGCAGTGGAAACGCAGCCGCAGTGCATCAGTGCTTCCTGTCCAGTTCCCAGCCTGCTGCCCTGCCTGTGTGAACCTAATAGTTACCCAAATCTCAGTCGCCATTCCTGACTACAAACCTCTAAAAGGGTGTTAATCAGTATGTGCCTTACAATTATGAACTATATCATATCTAAGTTCGTTATGTATCTAATACATAACAAGAGAGTTAAGGATTATATACAAATATGTGTAAGGATGAAGTGTGTGTGTGTGTGTGTGTGTGTGTGTGTATAATTGTGTATATATGTAAGGATCAACCCTATTTCTCTGGAGATTTCTGACTGATTCCGTGGTTCAATTTGCAGCAAGGTATCCTGGGGAAGGAAGAATATGATTTCATTTTTGAGGCAATACAAGAGATCAATAACTTCTACCAAGCCTTGCCCCAAGACACTCATGAGTCCCGTAGTTCCCTCTTTTTCCATGTTCCCCAATATCAGGATCCAACTACCTTATATGTTTGTCCACCTAGGTTTGGTCTTTGATTAGAAAACATCCACCTCACCCTAGATACTAGGATCAGTAAGCATGCATGCTTTCATCTAGGACCCTGTTGCTGTGGTCGTGATTCCATTGTAACACAGATGCACTGACGATGAGTACATGTGCCACTGCCCCATATTGATGCTCATTAACATGATCCCAACAGTTAAGCATGGAGAGAAGTTCCTCACTCACCCCATTAGAAAAGCTTACTGTTCTGAAGTATCTATATTGTACTGTCTGATAGAAAGTTCTACCTTCTCTGCTTTGCAAACAGTGCAGAGACTCTCAGGATGAATTTAAAGGTCCTCCTGGTCGTATCTCATCTCATTCTTGGCTGTTTACTCTAGTGTCATAAATTAGCTGGTGCTTGTCCAGCATCTCCTTGAATGGCTGAAACGGCAGGAAACTCACTATGAACATAAGCCACCTTCTCTCCCACAGATTGAGACTACAACCCCCAGATTCCTAACTTCCACCTCTTTTCTGCCTTCTAAATACTAACCATACAAAATACTTCTCTTAATTCTGAGATGAAGTGAGACCAGGCATGGTCAGGATTGTGCAGTCATCTCTCTTTCATTTCCAGATTCTGTTCTTCTACAGAGGAAGTAGAATAACTCTTTCACCATAACCACAGTCGCAATATCTGTGACCCTGCCCCTTCTATCCCCTCGCTTATGCATTTCCTACCACAGATTCAATTTTTTTGTAATTTATATTACTTTCTCTTTATTCCACGCAAACTTCTTTTTAACAAAATTGTTTTTATGAAAGGAAGTTGTCTATGTTTCCAACTCTCAAATGCTCCACATCAAATGTGCAACTTGGACAAAAATATAATAAACATTTGCTCTTTGCCTTCTATTGTGGAATACACTGTAACAAGTCAGAAAGGAGTCTTTGAATTGAGACAGCGCAGGAAGAGCAAGGAAGGAGGTAGGATCAAGCAGAGCCGGTGTTGTTGTTCATAAGGATTGGGGGGATTTGCTTGTCCTTGTCTTTGTGCCACAAAACTGATATGAAGCAGCATGAGTGTTAGGGAAAGCCCAAAACCTCTTTTCCTATTCAATGAATCAAACTCTAGTCACACTAGACTGAGAGTTGACCAACCCTCTTCCGATGTTAGTCTCTAACCTGACTCTAGAAAGGTTGATAAGCCTGAGAGCACCTAAAGAGCCGTCCTTCCCTAATCGTTATCCAAGTTGGATGGAAACACTCTCACAGGACACAGGATATGAAGACTTTCTGTCTCCCAGCACACACACACACACACACACACACACACACACACACACACACACACAAATCCACAGTCACTAAAATGAGCTATTCTAGTTCATTGCTGACAGATTTTTTTCCAGAATGTCAAGGCAAATCTCTGTAAAGGGAACCTAGTAGTAGGTGTGCTCTAGCTAAGGACTTCCTTTCTAATTTAAATATTTTCAATGTCATGAATATTAAAAATGAAAGAAGACTGCTCTGACTGCAGTCTACTTGGTCTGCATTCTCCATTCCCAAAATGCTCATATACTCATCTTTTTTATTGTTTTTATTTGTATGTAAATGTAGTAGGTGGTGTGTGTGAGAGCTTGTTGTTTGTATGTGTGGTCTATACACATGCCCGTGCTTATTCACAAAGGCCAGAGAAGAAGATCACGTGCTCTACCATCTTTCCTCTGCATCATTTCTTTCAGGCAGGGTCTCTCACTGAAGTCTAGAGTTCATGCTTTTCATTCGCTGAAAGACACTTCCAGAGATGCCCCGCCTCTCTTCAGAACCAGACATGCAGAACACCATGCTTAACTCGTTACCTGGTGCTGGGTACTGATCCTCCTATCCCCCAGTTTGTGCAGCAAACACTCTTAACTGGTAAGGCATAGCTAGAGTGCTTGAATTTATGCTTTACAGAAAGAGGACGAAATTTAAGTGAACATTAATAATATATATATATATATATATATATATATATATATATACTGAAACTATACAGCCATTTAGGATACATATGGGTAGTAATACAGATGACTAAAAGCTAATTGTGTGTGTGTGTGTATGTGTGTGTGTGTGTAAACATCTGGAGTACCTTTAGCTAGCTGGAAGAATATTAGACCTGGGTTGAAGGGAATAGTCTGTAGATCACTTTTCTTCTGATGTTACTTACCTTGCCTCCCTCTAAGTACAGAAACCCTTCCCCTCTGTTTCGACAGCACATGCATGTTCATACTTCTGGATGAACAAGCAGATAAAGGAAGCACACTTACTAGGAAATGATTCCACATATAAATTGGAGGACACTCCACTCTATTGGCATACGTTATAGCCATGCAAGCCACTCTTAGAATCTTAAAATAAATATAACGAGGGAGGTTTGGCCCTGAGGAACACAGGAAGAGAAAAACAGTTTGGATAGAACCATGAAACATAAAGAGATCACAGAAGAAAGAGAGGAGAGAAACATTTTTGAAACATTATAGGGATGTTGCTATTAAGCCAAGTATTAATGTGAAGGTCTTCAGTGGCAGAGAACAGATATTTTCTACAGATTTCGCTGTATCAATGTTAGCTAAGAAGTAGAGCTAAGGAGAGAGTGTAGAGTTGAGGAGGGTACCATACAAGTATGAGAATTTGGGTTTGGATCCTCGACACGCACATCTGAAAACGGGCACAGCTGCACACATCTGCTGTGCCAGCGCTGGAGAAGCAATCCCAGGTGAAGCCAAAGAAAAGAGCTCATTGCCAAACCAGCTTAGCCAATCCATGAATTCCAGGTTCCTTGGGAGATCCTGTGACCCCAGAGTGAGGTACTAAAGGACACTCAATATCAACCTCTGGCCTCCTCGTGTATGTTCAAACATGAACACTACCACTCAATACTCATAGGCACATATGTACTCCATATATGGAAAAATAATAATTAGAAAGAAAAAACAACAGAAGGAAGGAAGGAAGGAAGGAAGGAAGGAAGGAAGGAAGGAAGGAAGGAAGGAAGAGAAAGAGGGACAGAGAACAAAGTGTTAGAGGTAGACCTATAAACCCATCAACTTAGGAGGCTGAGGAGAATGACCAAGTTCAAAGCATGACTGGGCAATGGAGTGAGTTCAAGGCCAACCTGGGCAACTTAAGAGAATCTATTATGCATATTTTGCGACTTCATTCAGCTTATATGCTGTCTTCCTTCCTTTAATCAATCCATTAACAAATATTTATTGAGCAGTTTCACTTCACAGAGCACAAGTTAGTGACTGTGGGAATATATCCGTTACAGGACGAGGCAAAATTCATTAAATAGTTGAAAACCAACATAGCGGGGTGTTCAGTTCACATCTTCAGTTTAAAGAATGTCTTGTTCAATTATTTATAAGTCCATTAAATTTGTATTAATAAGAGCAAGCAAGTGTTGGGTGATCACCACATGCTGGGAACCCCAAGGCTGAGTGTACCCTTTGTTTGTAGAAGTCCCCCGCATTCTGCAGAAATAGAACTCAATTGTCATTTCTAAACTCTCCCATAACCCCCCAGCTGTGGCATCTCCTTCCTCTTTCCTCACAAAGCCATTTATACACTGCCTGTCTCCTAAGGCCAAGCAGTCACACAGGGTGTTTCTACATTATAGGAGCAGAACAGTATTTTTTATGCTGTGTCAACAGTGCCTATGAGGTTGCCTAACACATGCTTAATAAACGTGTTCATCAGCTAATTCGTTGGAGGAACACAGCCCAGACGTACTCAGATGGAATCCGTTCGCTTAAAAAGACGGTATGTGTGTCTGGGGGGCACTGTGAGGTTTTCTTTCCAGGAAAGCATATCTGATTTCTTTTCTCTTGAGGATTCTGGCACTTTCTCTTTGTCAGATCTTCGGAATTATTTTGTTGTCTTCATGGGAGCTCAGTTCTCTTGCTTATTGACTGCCATCTTGTATTTCTGACCCATGATTGACAGAGCAACTGGAATCTATGAGCAGAAAATCAATAATGCAAGCCCTTCAGACGGCCCACGGATGCTCTTGAAGAAACGGGCTTCCTGGTCTCAGTGGCAACCACTGATCAGAAAATGTAAAACTAGCCAGCCATGAATAGACGGGATGTAAAGTCAGCCCCACTCTTTCTTTGCATGAGAGGGTTTTTATATTGGTTTCCTGTGTCTAAATTCTGTGATGTTTTCAGAGAGGGGGATGAAAAAAACAGGCCAGGGGAAGAAGAGGGAGAGGGAAAGTCAGTGAGGTCTGAGTGAACATCCTGAAACTGTAGATTTGTCCTTTTGTTTTCTCTTTGCCACACTCACCTTCACTGGTCCTTACGGAAGGGATCCTGAATGTAAATTTGTTCTTTAACATAACATTTTCCTTGTTCAAGTGTAAGAGACACTCCAGTAGACATGAAGCAGTCCAGACTTATTACTTGCAAGTCAGCATTTTACTGCTAATGTAGTCTGCCACCCTTTACCTCCTAGTTTTATGGTTGTTTAATTATAGCCGGCAGGCCTATGGTGGTCCTTTGCAACTTCAAGTAAAATCTGGCTCCCAGTGAAGGCTCCCCATTAGGACCTCCTGCTGAGTTATTGATTATTAAGGTAATGCACTCTTAGGCTTGCATCCCTCACATGG